>NW_026096507.1:85272-316077 GCF_023614345.1 Adelges cooleyi
TTTAACTTTTAAGGATTACTACGAATGTTAAACGGCAACTGGGCGTTTTATTTTTTTGAATACCAAAAAACCCTTCATCTTTTATTTAGAGTAATTAGTATTTTAAGGTATGGAAGACAAACAACGCGAATTCTTATTTATATGCCTTGAATTACCATATTTTAACATTTTACAAACATTTAGTCATTTCTCTATAGGTTATTTTATTTTGTTATTGTCTTTATATTGAGGAGCTTTGACTAATCAATGTTGTAGAAATAGATCCGTTTTGTTTTTGTGAACACTTCATACTTGCGTTATACATAATATACAATTATTAACGTGTATTCTTATTTTGTTATCGGAATACATTTAAGTCTAATCTAAGTTCATTTGTTACAATGACCTTCATAAATTTGCTTGATAAAATAATTTTTTTGCATCACAGCCTAAAGTGTTCTCAATCTAAATTCAGGTAGGTGTTGTTAAAACCTGACGGGACACCCTGTATCCATAAGAGCAACACGAGCTTAGAAAAACATGTTGCTATACATAGGTTTCTTCACACAAATCGTTAAATACTATTTGAACTATTGCTAAAAAAAAATTTTTACTGACTACTGTACAAACACCTAACAAAAAATCACAAACATGGAAAAATATGTTTTTGTGAAGAAACCAATGTGCAACAGGTTTTTCTACGCTCGTGTCGCTCTTTTCGATTCAGAGTGTCCTATCAGGATTTAACAACGCCTCCTTGAATTTAGATTGAGAACACTTTAGCGTATGATGTACAAAAAATATTTTATCAAACAAATGTATGTTGGTCATTGTAAGACTAGGAGCAAATAAACTTATTGTTAGAGTAGACTTTCTACAGGAATTATTATAAATAAAAGTGATAAAATTGAATAAGTTACAGTGTATACAGATAAAAAAAAACACACATCAGAGTGAAACCAATACCTTCTCGTTTTGCATCGAAGCTAAAACATTTTTCTGGATTTTTGTGTAAAAGACATCAAAAGTGGTCAAATTATATGTTTTTGGGGTCGGTGATTACGAATTTAATATAAGTTCTCAATTTTAATCAGCCAGAAAGAACTTGAAAAAAAAAAATTGAATTTGTGTAAACTAAAAGTCAAAAGTGGTACTTGAGCACAAAACATAATAGTATCGTTCTGCATAGATGTACATAAAATTGTTTTAATGATTTGATCAATTTTTTTTAAAGATTTTAGATGTTTTTGTTAAAATATACGAAATCTGCGAAAACACAGTTTCCCGGCAATTAAAAAAAAACTGTAGTGCCGAATTTTTTTCCCGTTTAATATGTTATGGGTACATATGAGTTCCAACTACGGACAAATTTTCAACCCAAAAGTTTTAAAATTACCGCTAAATACCCGGAAAAACAAAAAAAATTGTACCCCCCCTAGGGGGATGGGAAATGGTTATAGTTTAAATTTGACACAACTGATGTGTGCGAACGTACCAAATAATTATTTCCTATACATTTCAACTCGATCCGACTCTTTTTCTCGAAATTATAGCCAGTAAAAGTTCTAACTTAAAAAGTCGTACAGTTTTTTTTTTGTTTTTTCAACTTTCGTCTGTGAAGCCTTAAACTTTTTCAACTTTTACTCCCCCAAAGTACCAACTAGATAAAATTTGTGATTTATAGTGTTGCTACTCGAAGGAATTGGTCAAGTATTAAAAAAGTTACAGTGCGTACAGCTAAAAAAAAAAGCCCACATCAGTGTAAAACCAATACCTTCTCGCTTTGCATCGAAGCTAAAAATAAATTTAAAATTGTTCAAACTGTACCACACTGATTTTAAGCATTTTTTAAACAGTCCAAAACAACTTTAATTGATTTACTGAATTCTGACGTCTAAAACTTTTTCATTTATGCAACTTAAGTAAAATATTTTGGGTGGTAGGTTCGTGGTTTGATTTGATCCAATCCCTTTTTGATCAATCAAGTATACTATGTATACTTGGTAGGTATGTACATTGAAAATTATATAGAAACATGTAACATATTCTAGAAAAAACTTTAGCACTTGGTTATATGTAACAAAATAATAATAAAAACCCTTAACCATAAAAATTATATACTCTCCGCGAATACGTCGTACTTCGCCTTTTACGACAGGTGTGAATCCCTTGGTAGAATTCTTTCTCCTGTAACCACAGGGATAAATAAGAACTGATCCGTATAAAATGAAGATAAAACAAAGATAAGGTTAAATTTCTATCTATTTTGGCGAAAGACATTGCCAGTACTTTCTTGGAAAATTTAGAAGACAAAAATAATGATTGGGATTGGTTAGATTTAAAAAAAAGAATTCTTAGACGAATTTCAACCGATAGGGTATTAATTACACTGATTAAAAATAAACTTGAAACTAGAAGACAAAATGATCTAGAATAATAATAATACATTGGTCGTTATGATGTACACTAAAATTGGACAAGTTACTCTAATAAACTTTGAACATACTCTGAAAATTCCTTTGTATATGCCATAACAAACTCCAGCAGCATAACGACAATTCGTAATTTTTGACTTCCACATTTGTATTAAAGTGATAAAAATAAATGGGTTTTTTGAGTTTATTTGTATACTCCTCAAACGCTAAACTAGAAAAAAAGGAATAAAAACTATGTGTTCTGTAATATAGGCCGCATCTCTTTTGCTGCTTTTAGCCCGTACTCATAATGTGCTCACCTGTGTTGTGTTCAAGGATAAAATAAAGGTGACCAATAAATTATTACAAATCTTTCCAAAACTACCAAATTTTATTAGGTCAGGTTTTTTGAGTACATAAATGTCTGTTAATTTATTTATCGAGATGTAATGGAAGGTGGGGAATAGTTGGAACGGAATTAAATGGAATCATAGAAATAATATAGAAAAAATAATAATTACCATTAATTATTAATGGTATTTGCGAAGTAGCCATAGAAAGAAGAAAGAGAGCTAGAAATATATGGCTGTCCGACACTGAGAATGTGGAGAAGTTAGCAAGATTTAAAACGTGACAACGAGAAGCGAGTAACACATTAAGATGCGAAAAAAGAAAATGTTTACAAAACATACTTCAAGAGGCAGAACAAGATTTTGCTAGTCATAATACAAGAGATCTATATAAAAAGGTAAACTTCTTAATTAAGGAATATAAACATCCGGAGATAGCTCTCGAAAATGATGATGGAACGCTAATCACTTCTAAAGAAGAGATAGCAAATAAATGGGCGAACTACTTTAATCAGCTATTGAACTGTAATACACCAGATAGTTTATTCCAATTTGAGAATATGGAAACTAATACAATCTACACTCCATGCATACCATACCTAATACAACGCTATGGTATAACTCATTGGGAAGTCACCGGATTGTGGTTTGGGGCCAGAGGAACAGCTTCGTCGCTGCTAGTCTCATTCTTCAAAGCGAACGGTCTAGCAGTCGACGAACTGCGTAAGATGTGTCATTTAGTCCTGAAGGACACATTGTATACTATCAATTTCCACCTATATTCTACGTAAATATTGTATTTTTTAATTTTTATTCAATCGTCCATTTATTGTATTATAAGTCTTATTACTCATTTATTAATTTTTGTCTTAAAGAATCTATTTTTACCTGTGTTACTATTATTACCATCAATGTTAAAAGAAAAATTGTGTTATGTACTATTGTATTGATCTAGTATGCTGTGTCTTATATGGCAACCTATGTTTTAGGCAGCCCGCTTGATTTTTTTAAATAAAATTGCTTCTCTCTCTCTACAATCTGCCTAGAACCGAGTAAGGAGGAAATTCAGGAACAAATAAGAAACCTAAAGAACCATAAGGCACCCGGAGAAGACGGTATTCCTGGAGAGTTACTTAAAAATATGGGAAACGCCTTGCTTGACTATGTGTCTGGACTAATAAAAGAAGTTTGGGAAAAAGAAGAAATTCCAGAGCAGTGGGAAACAGCGATGATATATCCTATACACAAAAAGGGAGATAAGCAGTTACGTGATAATTACAGAGGCATCGCTCTATTAAACGTTACTTATAAAGTTCTATCCAAATATATATTAAATAGAATTAAGCCGTGGGTAGAAGATATTTTAGGGGATTATCAAGCAGGTTTTAGACAAAATAGATCTACCACAGATCAGATATTTATATTGAAACGAATTTTCCAAAAAATGTGGGAGTTTGACAGAGAAGTACATGTATTATTTATCGATTTCAAGAAGGCGTATGATTGTATACATAGAGAATCTCTCTTAAATATACTAAGGCAGTTCAAATTACCCCAGAGATTAATTAACCTGGTAAAAGCAAACATCCTACATACGGAAATCAAGATCAAAATTGGCAATATTGTATCACAAGGGATACCAGTAACGACTGGGTTGAAACAAGGGGATGCTTTGTCACCCATACTATTTAATATAGCGTTAGAAAAGGTCATCGGGAAGAGCCATATTGAAGATAACGGAGTGCATTTGGGTGGCTGCATAATAGGAGTATTGGCCTACGCAGACGACATAGTATTACTGGCGGAAAGTAAGGAAAATCTCATTGAGCAAGCGGGAAAACTATTAGATACGACCAAAAGAGTAGGTTTAGAAATAAATGCTAAAAAAACTGAGTATATGATCGTGCAGAGAAGAGAGGTCGCGGATCATGTTAACCCACTTTTAGAAGTTGGTCAGTACAAGTTTCAGATAGTGCAAGAGTTCAAATATTTGGGATCGATATTGACACAAAAAAACGATGAACTTACTGAAATAAAAGCGAGACTCCAATCCGGTAATAAATGTAACTACGGACTAAACAAGTTGTTAAAGGCGAGAACGATATCGAAGAGCCTCAAGATACAGCTCTGTATCGCACTCTCATCCGTCCAGTGGTGAAGTGTGGACATTACGGAAATCATAGCAAAACAGACGAATAGCAAATATTAAGACGAATCTTCGGACCGTGTAGAGATGAAATCACGGGGAAATGGAGAATTCGAAAAAACGAAGAGCTTAAACAGTTGTACTGAATGCCTGATATAATTAGAGAAACAAAAAAAAAGAGACTCCAATGGGCAGGACATGCATGGAGAAAAGAAGGAACTTTAATTCGGATGGTTCAATGTGAGACTCCGCAAGGAAAGAGACCTCTGGGGCGACCACGACTAAGATGGGAGGACCAAGTCAGGAAGGATGTACAAATGCTAGACCCAAATGCCATTTGGCATGACATAGCGATGGATAGGAGAAAGTGGCAAGATTTATGTTTAAACGTATGATTACAAAGAAGAAGAAGAAAAATTACCCCCAGAGCTTTTAGCTTCGATATTGGTTTTACTCTAATGTGTTTTTTTTTATCTGTATACTTGTAACTTTTTTAAAACTGGACCAATTCCTTCGAATAGCAACTCTATAAATTACAAATTTTATCTAGTTGGTACTTTAAAGGGGGGAGGGGTAAAAGTTGAAAAAGTTTACTTCTTCACCGTCAAAATTTGAAAAAAAAAAAAACAAAAAAAAACCGTACGATTTTTTAAGTTAGAACTTAAACTGGCTTTAATTCAAGAAAAAAAATCGGATCGAGTTGAAATTTATAAGAAATATTTATTTGGTATGCCCGCAAATGTCAGTTGTATCAAATTTAAACTATACCCATTTTCCACGCCCTTAGAGGAGTTCAGGTTTTTTTAGTTTTTTAGCCGTAATTTTAAGACTTTTAAGTTGAATATTTGTCAGAAGTTAGAACTCATATGTATTTATAACATATTAAACGGCAATTCAATTCGGCAATACAGTTTTTATAATTTCCGGAAAACTGTGTTTTCGCAGATTGCGTATATTATACCAAAAAAAATGAGATCTCATTGTATAAAACAAATATAAAAAAAATTGTCATTTCTTATTAAACCCTATGAGATATTTGAGTGGTTCACGATAAAAGGATCACCCTGTATAAAATAACCCAAAGAGTGGCTTTAACACTAATAAATGTAGATTTTGAAGACTATTACGGTTTTCAAAACTTAAAATTTGACCTAGTTAATTTATATTTTTTTATCGGTGTTGAGTTGTTTTTTTTACAGTAGACAACTTTGCCGTATACCTACATCTTTTTCGAGTTTTTAGATTTGGAAGACAAACAACGCGAATTCTATTTTATATGTCTTGATTTCACATATTTTAACGTTATACAAACATTCAGTTATTTCCCTATAGACTATTATGTATTGTTATTGACTTTATGTGGAGGAGCTTTGACTAATCAATGTTGTAGAGTTAGATTTGTTTTGTTTTTGTGAACATTTTAAACTCGCGTTTTACATAGTATACAACTATTAACTAGTGTAATTATTTTGTTATCGAAATACATCAAAGTCTAATCTAAGATTATTTGTTCCTAGTCTTACAATGACCATTATACATTTGCTTGATAAAATATATTTTGTGCATCATAGCCTAAAGTGTTCTCAATCTAAGTTCAAGGAGTTGTTAAAACCTGACGGGACACCCTGTATCGAATAGAGCGACACAGCCGTAGAAAAACATATTGTTGTACATTGGTTTCTACGCACAAATCGTAAAATATTATTTGAACTATTGCTATATATCATTGTATACTGTAAGAAAACACACCAAAAAAACACAAAAATGGAAAAATATGTTTTTGTGCAACCATATTTTCGTACCTAATCCGAAAAAAATGTTCACAGGTTTTAAACTGGCAATTTTAATTTGATAAAACTTAGCCAATTTAAGGCGGATCGATTCGAACTTTTTTAAAAAAACATCGATTAGGCTTGCATCACATGCCCTCAAACCCAAATGTCGACAACCCACCGCCCTCTGCGTTAGAACTTTATTTGTAATTACTAAAACGCATTTTTAGGGTTAAAGAGCTGAAATTTTTTAATATCAATATCTTTATTACAAAACTACAATGCAAAATAAACATCATTTTAATAACTAGAAATTCAGTCCTAGGTTTTTATCTAACATATTATAGCATATTATGTAAAAACAATTCTTTCTAGAAGTCTTTTTATAATGAAATAACCCTAAAGTTGCTCTAACACTAATAAATATGGATTAAAGAAATAAAATAATACAAATAAACACAGAATTATTGTTAAATTATTTCATAAACTAAAATAAAATAAAATTTTTCTGATAAATGTCACAAACCTGCAAAATGTAATGTTTACTCAGAATACGTAACTACGTATATAAATATCAAATTTGACAAAAAGTCATCTGTGAAAAATCATTGATTTATGTCGTTTTCAATTGACTGATTCAATTTGAAATTCAGTTCGAGGATATTTTTTTACATATCATACTACCTTTTTATAACGAAATAACCTAAAATTTGGCATCAATACTATAATTTATGGACTTTAAAGACTATCATAGGTTTTCAAAACTTGAAATTTGACCTAATCTAACCTAACATCTGAATCATTAATTCAGAGTACTCTTAATGTAGATTCTCTTGTTAATAGACGTAGGTGCACTGATATATGTTTTTTGTCTAAATTAGTAAATGGTATGATATCTTGTCTTAAATGTTCATATTCCTCAATATCAACCGTTTTTTTGTCCCTCATTTGGAATTTCATTCCATCGTACGTCCTATGGTTACAATAATCCCCTTGACCGTATAGCCCGAGAGTGTAATTCAATGATAAATTTCGATTTGTTTAATGTTAGTGAATTATATCCTTCAAACCCGTACTTGCGCCCTAAATAAATATAACTGAAAAATAAATTCAACAATTTAACAGGTCATAATCCACATTACTGAAATTGTCATGAACCTTGACTTAATTTTTATTATATAGCTAAATAATTTTAAATATTATCAATTAAAATAACGTTTGAGAAAATGGTAATATTCAAAATATCACATTTTTCAAAAGATACTTTTAAAAGGTTCTGCTATTTTGTTAGAGATTATAAACATACAGATTACATTGGGAGATTTTTAAAATCTCACCTCCCTTTAACTTGTTACCGAAGCGGAAACAAATTACAAAGACCTTAAAATATCATTGTATGATAAAAACCAAAAAATATTTTACGTAGTTCGCTTTTTTATAATTTTAGAATAGCGCCAACAAGTCAGGATGGTCTTGAAATCCTGGAGACCATGATTATTTGTCGACATTAGGTGTACGTTATAATAATGCAAGCATAAACTGGGTATTCATAAACATTGTCACAGTGTTTTGACTTTTAAAAAGGTTTCAACACAAACGAGCACTATATTTTACCTACTATGTAAGTAGTGCAAAATTTTAACGTACATCAAAAAAATCACACAAGTGTTTTCTGAAATTAAAAAATTGTTTTCTCAAGTTGACACTTAGGTAAGAATATTAAATAAACAATATTTTTCAATTGTTTGTAGTTCGAAGATGTGATGAATACAAATACTATTATTTTTTTAAATATTTGATTTGAATAAAATACAAATTACACGGAAAGACATTTAGTCATAGTAAAATTTGATTTAGTGAGTGTGAAACAATAAAAACCGTTCCTAATAGTAGTAGTTCTGTAGTACGTTGAAGCGAGCAGTTTATTTTAAAAAGAATCAATAAGTCAACTGGTTATCAGAACCCTACGGAGGTTCAACTTCTAGACCATAAAAGGACGAAATGGTTGTAAATAGTTTACAGTTATCACCAAGTATAGCTATATTGTTATCGAAATACATTAAAGTCTAATCTAAGTTTATTTGTTCCTATTCTTACAATGACCATCATACATTTGTTTGATACCATTTTTTTGGGGCATCATAGCCTAAAGTGTTCTCAATCTAAATTCAATAAGATGTTCATAAAACCTGACGGGACACCCTGTATCGATAAGAGCAACACGAGCTTGGAAAATTATGTTGTTGTACATCGGTTTCTTCGCAAAAATCGTAAAATGTTATTTGAACTATTGCTAAATATCATTGTATACCATAAGAAAACACACCAAAAAAAGACAAACATGGAAAAATATGTTATTGTGCGCCTATATTTTTGTAGCCAATTCGAAAAAAAATTTGATAGGTTTTAAACCGGCAACAAAGCGGTATGCTAACATATAAAATACTTAAAACAATACCTTATCGGTTTTACGAAAGAACAAATGCACAAAAACATTATTTTCATCGCCTATCGATACAGGGTGCCCCATCAGTATAATTTAATAACTCAAATATCATGTTCTCATATTTATGCTAATTATTTCCTCTCTCCTATTCGTCTTTTATGAAGCCTAGGAGTTCAGTTCAGGACTATTTACTATTGATAGAAAATAAATAAGGGTTTTGTATAAGCCCGTAAAAGCCAATTTTCTGGTTTCGAACTCCTATGAAAATAATCCAAATCAGTGGTGCCGAACCTGCATCTCGGGGAGGGTGGGTGGCCTATTATCTTGAGGTGGATGTCCATAATATTTTTTTGCCCTTCCTATTACATTTTAGTTTGGTGCCACTTATCCTTAAACTGGATGGGGGAATGGGAACCTCGGGCAACGCCGGGTTGGTACAGCTTGTTGTATGATAAAAACCAAAAACTATTTCACGTAGTTCGTTTTTTTATAGTCTTAGAATATCGCCAACAAGTGTACGTTATAATAAAGGTTAAACTGGGTATTCGAAAAATTGTCACAGTCTAGAGGAGGGAGGGGGTAAAAACAAAAAAAATAAAAACAATATAAAAAAAAAAATGGTCCATTATATTGTTTTGCCACTCCTATTCAATTTTAGTTTGGTGCCACAGATCCGGTTTTATGATATACCGTGGAAATAATAAAAACAATTTTACTTTTTAGAATTACTACGAATGTTTAACGGCAACTGGGTGTTTTATTTTTAAAAAAAAAGGGACCAAAAAACCCATCGTCTTTTATTTCGAGTAATTAGTATTTTAAGATATGGAAGACAAACAACGCGAATTCTATTTAATATGTCTTGATTAAACATATTTTAACATTTTACAAACATTCAGTTATTCGCCTATACGCTCTTATATTTTGTTGTTGCCATTATATTGAGGAGCTTTTACTAATCAATGTTGTAGAATTAGATCCGTTTTGTTTTTGTGAACATTTTATACTCGCGTTTTACATAGTATACAATTATTAACTAGTATAATTATTTTGTTATCGAAATACATTTAAGTCTAATCTAAGTTCATTTGTTACAATGACCTTCATAAATTTTGTAAAATGTTAATCTAAGTCTAATCTAAGTTTATTCTCAATCTAAATTCAAGGAGTTGTTAAAACCTGACGGGACACCCTGTATCGATAAGAGCAACACGAGCGTAGAAAAACATGTTGTTGTACATTGGTTTCTACGCACTAATCGTAAAATATTATTTAAACTATTGCTAAAATCAATGTTTAATGTCTACTGTAAAAAACCTAATAAAAAAACACAAACACGTAAAATATGTTATTGTGCGCCCATATTTTCGTAGCTAATCCGAAAAAAAATTTGACAGGATTTAAACCGGCAATTTGAATTTGATACAACTTAGCCAATTCAAGCCGAATCATTCGAAATTTTTAAAAAAACATCGATTAGGCTTCCCTCACATGTGCTCAAACCCAAATGTCGACACCCTACCGCCCTATACGTTGGAACTATTTTTTTTATTATTAAAGCGCATTTCTATAAATGAATACGTAACTACGTATATATATATATCAAAATTGACAAAAAGTCATCTTTGAAAAATCAGTCGTTTTTGAAATGACTGATTCAATTTGAAATTCAGTTCAATGATAATATCTAACATATTATATTACATATCATATTACAATTTTATAATGAAATATTGGCTCTACTATTAAATTTCTACTACTTTTTTTTTTAATTTATATTTTAAAGAACGACAATATCATATTACTTATTGAAAATTGTCATACTTAATCCACATTACTGAAATTATCATGAACCTTGACTTAATCTGTTCTATATAGCTAAACAATTTTAAATATTATCAATTAAAATAACGTTTGAGAAAATGGTAATATTCAAAATATCACTTTTTTCAAAAGAGACTTTTAAAAGGTTCTGCTATTTTGTTAGAGATTATAAACATACAGATTATATTGGGAGATTTTTAAAATCTCACCTCCCTTTAACTTGTTTCCGAAGCGGAAACAAATGACAACGACCTTAAAATATCATTGTATGTTAAAAACCAAAAAATATTTCACGTAGTCTTTTTTTTATAATCTTAGAATATCGCAAACAAGTCAGGTTAGTCTTGAAAACCTAGAGACCATGATTCTTTGTCGACATTAGGTGTTCGTTATAATAATGCAAGCTTAAGCTGGATATTCGAAAAATGTTTACAGTACACAAATGAACACTATGTTTTACCTACTATGTAAATAGTGCAAAATTTAACGCACATTAAAATATCACACAAGTGTTTTTTTTTAAATTTAAAAATTGTTTTCTCGAATTGACTTCTAGGTAAGAATATTAGATTAACAATATTTTTACAATTTTTTGTAGTTCTACGATGTGATGATTTAAAAAACTATTATTTTTTTTTTTTAATTTTATTTAAATAAAATACAAATTTCACGGAAAGACACTTTGTCATGGTAAAATTTGATTTAGGAGTCTGAAACAATAAAAACCGTTCCTAAAGTAGTAGTTCTGTAGTACATTGAAGTGAGCCGTTTTTTTTTTTAAATAATCAGTAAGTCCACTGGTTATCAGAATCCTCCAGAGGTTGAAGTTCTAAACCGAAAAAGGACGAGGAGATATTATTAACAGTTTTGTGCTCATCGGTACTTTAAAAATCCCAAAAATGATTTGGTTTTATTGAGTTTTTAAAAATTATATGAAATCTTTTTGGATATACGTGAAAACCATAACATAAATATGATGTATATAAATTATTAAAAAACCTCGGCTAAAAAGGCCATTGGCCGACGTTTTTTAAGATAATTTCTGTGTTAAGTGATAACAAAATATAGTTTTTATGTATTAATTTAGACAAATTTGTTTAATATGCATTGGAATGCATACGCTTTACGTTGGAATGTTAATGCAATTGAATGTAATTTTCCATTTAATTGGAATTTTTATAAAAAAAAAAAATGGGAAAATTTCACTTTGCTAACTGATGAAAACCACGTTGAACGAATAACTATAATATAATAATAATAATTATACAAATATTATCAAGAAATAATTTATTTTTTTTAAATTGCTTATACATTTATACGTAGATTTTTATTATTAGATAACACATAAAGAATTTTTTGCAAACATTTTTAGACAATTTGAATTATGGTTAAGAAATGTGTTTGTTGATTTTGGAATAAAGCGATAATTGTCTATTTATATCATCCCATTGATGTTATGAGTTGATCCAGTGCATTGAGTTCGTCACCACCGCCGCTTGATCTAGCGCTGGGTCCAGCGCTGGGTCCAGCGCTTGGTCCAGCGCTTGGTCCAGCGCTTGGTCCAGCGCTTGGTCCAACGTCTATTTCAGTTTTAAAGTACGTTTTTGTACGTTCTAAGATAAGTGAGAGTTCTGTGTAGGCGATGAAATGATCTGTTATACGACTAATGTCTGCATTTACGCTAGTACTTACCAAGCCCATCATGTTACCATATCGTTGGCTAAACTCCATGCATGTATCACTTAAAAATTTTTTTCGTTCATCCCTTAACCCGCGCCCCTTTATTACATTGATGGCGTCTACTATTTGATGCACCGGCTTAGTCGATATCAAATACATTTTAAACTTGTCGTGAATGAGTTCTATTACAGGATCGATACTTGCGAAGTAATATTTAATATCCCTCGGTGTCTTACTCGGAGTTATAATATAATTTGATATACGACATATTCTTAATAACATCGAAATGCCTTCACTTTCGATCACGTTCATAACCCGTATAAATGCCTCGGCGTGACGTTCTTCGTTTACACAGTCCTGTACCACTGCGCCCAATTTTCGGTTTACGGCTAGACAGCAATAGGAGCCCTTTATAATAGCCATAAAATTGGTTGTATTTCCCACAATGGTTGCCAGCGCATCTCCAGTGAATAAAATGTTATGGCTCAAATCGTCAGTAACTGCAAAAGGTGGTGTCACATTGAATAGTGCATAATTTCTCACTACAACGTCCGGTGTAGTAAGACATCTGTTTTGCGGGGATTCGGTTTCGGGAGTGTAGCACGTATTGCCCAAAATTACCAAATTCATAAAGCTTGACTCGATTTGATACACAATTTGAATGGTTTCCAAATTTATTATCGTAAACATCAGATGGCAATGGCAATGGCGAATACCGTATAGTGCGATAACAAAGATTTGGTAGAAAAACATTTTTAAAATTGTATTTGATATTTTTTGAAAACAAATTAAAACAAGTATCTGCGATAAAATGATCTTTGTTATAAAATAAAAGCTAATATTCTTTACAAAATTATAACTGTTCACTACAGAGTATGTTGTATCGACTGAATCGTTGTTATAACTTACGTGCCAATCCAAAACACTTTTTGCTGTTACATTAAATTTGTTTATAACGATAATATTGTTTGTAATTGGTAGGTTAGATTTTTTTGAAAAACTTGAACAAATAACAAGACAACGTTGGAGAGGTTACCATTTAAGTTTCAAAAAATAACTAAGATAGGAGGTGTTGCTGAGTTGTTTTTTTACTGTGTATAACTTTGCAGTATTCCTACATTTGGAATACTTTAAACAATACCTTATCGGTTGTACGAATAAACAAATGCACAAAAACATATTTTTGACGCTTTTATCGATACAGGGTATCCCATCAGTATATTGTAATAGCTCAAATGTAATATTCTCATATCTAATCTAATTAGATGGTTTCTCTTATTCGTCTTTAATGGGGCCTAGGAGCTCAGTTCAAGAATATGAACAATGGATAGGAAATAAATTAGGCTTTTCTTTAAACCCGTTAAATCCCATTTTTGGATTTCAAAAATTATCCGGATCAGCGGTGCCGAACCTGCTCCTCAGAAAAGGGGGTGATAGCCTCCTTGTTATAGAGTGGAAGTGGGAGGATGGGTGGCCGGTTAATCATTAAAATAGACTGGACGATGATTTTTTTACCTAACCTCGCCTTGAGGTAAGTGTCCATTATATTATTTTGCCCCTCCTATTAAATTTTAGTTTTGTGCCACAGATCCGGTTTTATGATGCACCGTGAAAATAATAAAAGTTATTTTAAGAACTACTACGAATGTTAAACAGCAACTGGGTGTTTTATTTTTTTTAATAAAAATAAAAGGACCAAAAAACCCTTCATCATTTATTTCGAGTAATTAGTATTTTAAGATATGGAAGACGAACAACGCGACTTCTATTTAATATAGTATGTCTTGATTTAACATAATTTAACATTTTATGAACATTCAGTCATTTCTCTATAGGTTATTATATTTTGTTATTGTCTTTATATGGAGGACCTTTAACTAATCAATGTAGTAGAATTAGATCCGTTTTGTTTTTGTGAACATTTTATACACGCGTTTTACATAGTATACAATTATTAACTAGTATAATTATTTTGTTATCGAAATACATTAGAGTCTAATCTACGTTTTTTTGTTCATAGTCTTACAACGACCCTTATACATTTGTTTGATAAAATATTTTTTGTACATCATAGCCTAAAGAGTTCTCAATCTAAATTCAAGAAGGTGTTGATAAACCTGACGGGACACCCTGTATCGATAAGAGCAACACGAGCTTAGAAAAACATGTTGTTGTACATTGTTTTCTTCGCAAAAATCGTAAAATATTATTTGAACTATTGCTAAAATGATTTTTTACTGACTATGTAAAAAAACACACCAAAAAAACACAAACATGGAAAAATATGTTATTGTGCGCCCATATTTTCGTAGCTAATCCGAAAAAAAATTTGACAGGTTTTAAACCGGCAATTTGAATTTGATATAACTTAGCCAATACAAGCCGGGTCAATTCGAAATTTTTTAAAAAACATCGATTAGGCTTGCCTCACATACCCTCAAACCCAAATGTCGACAACCCACCGCCCTCTGCGTACAATTTTTTTTTATTACTTAAGCGCATTTTTAAGGTTAAAGAGATGAAATGTATTAATATTAATGTAAATAACTTTCAATTAAATCATTTTAATAAATAGAAATTCAGTCCGAGGATTTTATTTAACATATGTCAACATATTATGTAAAAACAAATCTTGGTAGAAGTCTTTTAAAAATGAAATAACCCAAAAAGTTGCTTTTAAACTAACAAATGTGGATTTTGAAGAAATAAAATAATACAAATAAACATAGAATTGTCATTAAATTATTTCACAAACTAGTATTACTTTTTAAAATAAACACAAATATTTCTGACAAATGTCACAAATCTTCAAAATGTAATTTTTACACAGAATACGTAACTACGTATATAAATACCAAATTTGACAAAAAGTCATCTTTGAAAAATCATTGACTTATGACTTTTTGAAACGACTAATTCTTACTTATTTTGTTATAGGAATACATTGAAGTCTAATCTAGATTAATTTGTTACAATGGCCCCCATAAATTTGCTTGATTAATTATGTTTTGTGCATCATAGCATACAAAGATTTAGGTATCTAATCGATGAAAATTTAAAGTGTTCTCAATCTAAATTCAAGAAGGTGTTGATAAAACCTGACGGAACACCCTGTGATAAGAGCAATACGAGCTTAGAAAAACATGTGTTTGTGACTCGACGATGCTTTTTTTACCTAACCTCACCTTGAGGGTGGTGTCCATTATATTGTTTTGCCCCTCCAATTAAATTTTAGCTTGTTGCCTAAGTTCCAGTTTTATAATATACCGTGAAAATAATAAAATAAATTTAACTTTTAAGGATTACTACGAATGTTAAACGGCAACTGGGCGTTTTATTTTTTTGAATACCAAAAAACCCTTCATCTTTTATTTAGAGTAATTAGTATTTTAAGGTATGGAAGACAAACAACGCGAATTCTTATTTATATGCCTTGAATTACCATATTTTAACATTTTACAAACATTTAGTCATTTCTCTATAGGTTATTTTATTTTGTTATTGTCTTTATATTGAGGAGCTTTGACTAATCAATGTTGTAGAAATAGATCCGTTTTGTTTTTGTGAACACTTCATACTTGCGTTATACATAATATACAATTATTAACGTGTATTCTTATTTTGTTATCGGAATACATTTAAGTCTAATCTAAGTTCATTTGTTACAATGACCTTCATAAATTTGCTTGATAAAATAATTTTTTTGCATCACAGCCTAAAGTGTTCTCAATCTAAATTCAGGTAGGTGTTGTTAAAACCTGACGGGACACCCTGTATCCATAAGAGCAACACGAGCTTAGAAAAACATGTTGCTATACATAGGTTTCTTCACACAAATCGTTAAATACTATTTGAACTATTGCTAAAAAAAAATTTTTACTGACTACTGTACAAACACCTAACAAAAAATCACAAACATGGAAAAATATGTTTTTGTGAAGAAACCAATGTGCAACAGGTTTTTCTACGCTCGTGTCGCTCTTTTCGATTCAGAGTGTCCTATCAGGATTTAACAACGCCTCCTTGAATTTAGATTGAGAACACTTTAGCGTATGATGTACAAAAAATATTTTATCAAACAAATGTATGTTGGTCATTGTAAGACTAGGAGCAAATAAACTTATTGTTAGAGTAGACTTTCTACAGGAATTATTATAAATAAAAGTGATAAAATTGAATAAGTTACAGTGTATACAGATAAAAAAAAACACACATCAGAGTGAAACCAATACCTTCTCGTTTTGCATCGAAGCTAAAACATTTTTCTGGATTTTTGTGTAAAAGACATCAAAAGTGGTCAAATTATATGTTTTTGGGGTCGGTGATTACGAATTTAATATAAGTTCTCAATTTTAATCAGCCAGAAAGAACTTGAAAAAAAAAAATTGAATTTGTGTAAACTAAAAGTCAAAAGTGGTACTTGAGCACAAAACATAATAGTATCGTTCTGCATAGATGTACATAAAATTGTTTTAATGATTTGATCAATTTTTTTTAAAGATTTTAGATGTTTTTGTTAAAATATACGAAATCTGCGAAAACACAGTTTCCCGGCAATTAAAAAAAAACTGTAGTGCCGAATTTTTTTCCCGTTTAATATGTTATGGGTACATATGAGTTCCAACTACGGACAAATTTTCAACCCAAAAGTTTTAAAATTACCGCTAAATACCCGGAAAAACAAAAAAAATTGTACCCCCCCTAGGGGGATGGGAAATGGTTATAGTTTAAATTTGACACAACTGATGTGTGCGAACGTACCAAATAATTATTTCCTATACATTTCAACTCGATCCGACTCTTTTTCTCGAAATTATAGCCAGTAAAAGTTCTAACTTAAAAAGTCGTACAGTTTTTTTTTTGTTTTTTCAACTTTCGTCTGTGAAGCCTTAAACTTTTTCAACTTTTACTCCCCCAAAGTACCAACTAGATAAAATTTGTGATTTATAGTGTTGCTACTCGAAGGAATTGGTCAAGTATTAAAAAAGTTACAGTGCGTACAGCTAAAAAAAAAAGCCCACATCAGTGTAAAACCAATACCTTCTCGCTTTGCATCGAAGCTAAAAATAAATTTAAAATTGTTCAAACTGTACCACACTGATTTTAAGCATTTTTTAAACAGTCCAAAACAACTTTAATTGATTTACTGAATTCTGACGTCTAAAACTTTTTCATTTATGCAACTTAAGTAAAATATTTTGGGTGGTAGGTTCGTGGTTTGATTTGATCCAATCCCTTTTTGATCAATCAAGTATACTATGTATACTTGGTAGGTATGTACATTGAAAATTATATAGAAACATGTAACATATTCTAGAAAAAACTTTAGCACTTGGTTATATGTAACAAAATAATAATAAAAACCCTTAACCATAAAAATTATATACTCTCCGCGAATACGTCGTACTTCGCCTTTTACGACAGGTGTGAATCCCTTGGTAGAATTCTTTCTCCTGTAACCACAGGGATAAATAAGAACTGATCCGTATAAAATGAAGATAAAACAAAGATAAGGTTAAATTTCTATCTATTTTGGCGAAAGACATTGCCAGTACTTTCTTGGAAAATTTAGAAGACAAAAATAATGATTGGGATTGGTTAGATTTAAAAAAAAGAATTCTTAGACGAATTTCAACCGATAGGGTATTAATTACACTGATTAAAAATAAACTTGAAACTAGAAGACAAAATGATCTAGAATAATAATAATACATTGGTCGTTATGATGTACACTAAAATTGGACAAGTTACTCTAATAAACTTTGAACATACTCTGAAAATTCCTTTGTATATGCCATAACAAACTCCAGCAGCATAACGACAATTCGTAATTTTTGACTTCCACATTTGTATTAAAGTGATAAAAATAAATGGGTTTTTTGAGTTTATTTGTATACTCCTCAAACGCTAAACTAGAAAAAAAGGAATAAAAACTATGTGTTCTGTAATATAGGCCGCATCTCTTTTGCTGCTTTTAGCCCGTACTCATAATGTGCTCACCTGTGTTGTGTTCAAGGATAAAATAAAGGTGACCAATAAATTATTACAAATCTTTCCAAAACTACCAAATTTTATTAGGTCAGGTTTTTTGAGTACATAAATGTCTGTTAATTTATTTATCGAGATGTAATGGAAGGTGGGGAATAGTTGGAACGGAATTAAATGGAATCATAGAAATAATATAGAAAAAATAATAATTACCATTAATTATTAATGGTATTTGCGAAGTAGCCATAGAAAGAAGAAAGAGAGCTAGAAATATATGGCTGTCCGACACTGAGAATGTGGAGAAGTTAGCAAGATTTAAAACGTGACAACGAGAAGCGAGTAACACATTAAGATGCGAAAAAAGAAAATGTTTACAAAACATACTTCAAGAGGCAGAACAAGATTTTGCTAGTCATAATACAAGAGATCTATATAAAAAGGTAAACTTCTTAATTAAGGAATATAAACATCCGGAGATAGCTCTCGAAAATGATGATGGAACGCTAATCACTTCTAAAGAAGAGATAGCAAATAAATGGGCGAACTACTTTAATCAGCTATTGAACTGTAATACACCAGATAGTTTATTCCAATTTGAGAATATGGAAACTAATACAATCTACACTCCATGCATACCATACCTAATACAACGCTATGGTATAACTCATTGGGAAGTCACCGGATTGTGGTTTGGGGCCAGAGGAACAGCTTCGTCGCTGCTAGTCTCATTCTTCAAAGCGAACGGTCTAGCAGTCGACGAACTGCGTAAGATGTGTCATTTAGTCCTGAAGGACACATTGTATACTATCAATTTCCACCTATATTCTACGTAAATATTGTATTTTTTAATTTTTATTCAATCGTCCATTTATTGTATTATAAGTCTTATTACTCATTTATTAATTTTTGTCTTAAAGAATCTATTTTTACCTGTGTTACTATTATTACCATCAATGTTAAAAGAAAAATTGTGTTATGTACTATTGTATTGATCTAGTATGCTGTGTCTTATATGGCAACCTATGTTTTAGGCAGCCCGCTTGATTTTTTTAAATAAAATTGCTTCTCTCTCTCTACAATCTGCCTAGAACCGAGTAAGGAGGAAATTCAGGAACAAATAAGAAACCTAAAGAACCATAAGGCACCCGGAGAAGACGGTATTCCTGGAGAGTTACTTAAAAATATGGGAAACGCCTTGCTTGACTATGTGTCTGGACTAATAAAAGAAGTTTGGGAAAAAGAAGAAATTCCAGAGCAGTGGGAAACAGCGATGATATATCCTATACACAAAAAGGGAGATAAGCAGTTACGTGATAATTACAGAGGCATCGCTCTATTAAACGTTACTTATAAAGTTCTATCCAAATATATATTAAATAGAATTAAGCCGTGGGTAGAAGATATTTTAGGGGATTATCAAGCAGGTTTTAGACAAAATAGATCTACCACAGATCAGATATTTATATTGAAACGAATTTTCCAAAAAATGTGGGAGTTTGACAGAGAAGTACATGTATTATTTATCGATTTCAAGAAGGCGTATGATTGTATACATAGAGAATCTCTCTTAAATATACTAAGGCAGTTCAAATTACCCCAGAGATTAATTAACCTGGTAAAAGCAAACATCCTACATACGGAAATCAAGATCAAAATTGGCAATATTGTATCACAAGGGATACCAGTAACGACTGGGTTGAAACAAGGGGATGCTTTGTCACCCATACTATTTAATATAGCGTTAGAAAAGGTCATCGGGAAGAGCCATATTGAAGATAACGGAGTGCATTTGGGTGGCTGCATAATAGGAGTATTGGCCTACGCAGACGACATAGTATTACTGGCGGAAAGTAAGGAAAATCTCATTGAGCAAGCGGGAAAACTATTAGATACGACCAAAAGAGTAGGTTTAGAAATAAATGCTAAAAAAACTGAGTATATGATCGTGCAGAGAAGAGAGGTCGCGGATCATGTTAACCCACTTTTAGAAGTTGGTCAGTACAAGTTTCAGATAGTGCAAGAGTTCAAATATTTGGGATCGATATTGACACAAAAAAACGATGAACTTACTGAAATAAAAGCGAGACTCCAATCCGGTAATAAATGTAACTACGGACTAAACAAGTTGTTAAAGGCGAGAACGATATCGAAGAGCCTCAAGATACAGCTCTGTATCGCACTCTCATCCGTCCAGTGGTGAAGTGTGGACATTACGGAAATCATAGCAAAACAGACGAATAGCAAATATTAAGACGAATCTTCGGACCGTGTAGAGATGAAATCACGGGGAAATGGAGAATTCGAAAAAACGAAGAGCTTAAACAGTTGTACTGAATGCCTGATATAATTAGAGAAACAAAAAAAAAGAGACTCCAATGGGCAGGACATGCATGGAGAAAAGAAGGAACTTTAATTCGGATGGTTCAATGTGAGACTCCGCAAGGAAAGAGACCTCTGGGGCGACCACGACTAAGATGGGAGGACCAAGTCAGGAAGGATGTACAAATGCTAGACCCAAATGCCATTTGGCATGACATAGCGATGGATAGGAGAAAGTGGCAAGATTTATGTTTAAACGTATGATTACAAAGAAGAAGAAGAAAAATTACCCCCAGAGCTTTTAGCTTCGATATTGGTTTTACTCTAATGTGTTTTTTTTTATCTGTATACTTGTAACTTTTTTAAAACTGGACCAATTCCTTCGAATAGCAACTCTATAAATTACAAATTTTATCTAGTTGGTACTTTAAAGGGGGGAGGGGTAAAAGTTGAAAAAGTTTACTTCTTCACCGTCAAAATTTGAAAAAAAAAAAAACAAAAAAAAACCGTACGATTTTTTAAGTTAGAACTTAAACTGGCTTTAATTCAAGAAAAAAAATCGGATCGAGTTGAAATTTATAAGAAATATTTATTTGGTATGCCCGCAAATGTCAGTTGTATCAAATTTAAACTATACCCATTTTCCACGCCCTTAGAGGAGTTCAGGTTTTTTTAGTTTTTTAGCCGTAATTTTAAGACTTTTAAGTTGAATATTTGTCAGAAGTTAGAACTCATATGTATTTATAACATATTAAACGGCAATTCAATTCGGCAATACAGTTTTTATAATTTCCGGAAAACTGTGTTTTCGCA
This sequence comes from Adelges cooleyi, assembly GCF_023614345.1. Classification (NCBI taxonomy): domain Eukaryota; kingdom Metazoa; phylum Arthropoda; class Insecta; order Hemiptera; family Adelgidae; genus Adelges; species Adelges cooleyi. Next base: position 107,004 of record NW_026096507.1, read on the forward strand.
GATTGCGTATATTATACCAAAAAAAATGAGATCTCATTGTATAAAACAAATATAAAAAAATTGTCATTTCTTATTAAACCCTATGAGATATTTGAGTGGTTCACGATAAAAGGATCACCCTGTATAAAATAACCCAAAGAGTGGCTTTAACACTAATAAATGTAGATTTTGAAGACTATTACGGTTTTCAAAACTTAAAATTTGACCTAGTTAATTTATATTTTTTTATCGGTGTTGAGTTGTTTTTTTTACAGTAGACAACTTTGCCGTATACCTACATCTTTTTCGAGTTTTTAGATTTGGAAGACAAACAACGCGAATTCTATTTTATATGTCTTGATTTCACATATTTTAACGTTATACAAACATTCAGTTATTTCCCTATAGACTATTATGTATTGTTATTGACTTTATGTGGAGGAGCTTTGACTAATCAATGTTGTAGAGTTAGATTTGTTTTGTTTTTGTGAACATTTTAAACTCGCGTTTTACATAGTATACAACTATTAACTAGTGTAATTATTTTGTTATCGAAATACATCAAAGTCTAATCTAAGATTATTTGTTCCTAGTCTTACAATGACCATTATACATTTGCTTGATAAAATATATTTTGTGCATCATAGCCTAAAGTGTTCTCAATCTAAGTTCAAGGAGTTGTTAAAACCTGACGGGACACCCTGTATCGAATAGAGCGACACAGCCGTAGAAAAACATATTGTTGTACATTGGTTTCTACGCACAAATCGTAAAATATTATTTGAACTATTGCTATATATCATTGTATACTGTAAGAAAACACACCAAAAAAACACAAAAATGGAAAAATATGTTTTTGTGCAACCATATTTTCGTACCTAATCCGAAAAAAATGTTCACAGGTTTTAAACTGGCAATTTTAATTTGATAAAACTTAGCCAATTTAAGGCGGATCGATTCGAACTTTTTTAAAAAAACATCGATTAGGCTTGCATCACATGCCCTCAAACCCAAATGTCGACAACCCACCGCCCTCTGCGTTAGAACTTTATTTGTAATTACTAAAACGCATTTTTAGGGTTAAAGAGCTGAAATTTTTTAATATCAATATCTTTATTACAAAACTACAATGCAAAATAAACATCATTTTAATAACTAGAAATTCAGTCCTAGGTTTTTATCTAACATATTATAGCATATTATGTAAAAACAATTCTTTCTAGAAGTCTTTTTATAATGAAATAACCCTAAAGTTGCTCTAACACTAATAAATATGGATTAAAGAAATAAAATAATACAAATAAACACAGAATTATTGTTAAATTATTTCATAAACTAAAATAAAATAAAATTTTTCTGATAAATGTCACAAACCTGCAAAATGTAATGTTTACTCAGAATACGTAACTACGTATATAAATATCAAATTTGACAAAAAGTCATCTGTGAAAAATCATTGATTTATGTCGTTTTCAATTGACTGATTCAATTTGAAATTCAGTTCGAGGATATTTTTTTACATATCATACTACCTTTTTATAACGAAATAACCTAAAATTTGGCATCAATACTATAATTTATGGACTTTAAAGACTATCATAGGTTTTCAAAACTTGAAATTTGACCTAATCTAACCTAACATCTGAATCATTAATTCAGAGTACTCTTAATGTAGATTCTCTTGTTAATAGACGTAGGTGCACTGATATATGTTTTTTGTCTAAATTAGTAAATGGTATGATATCTTGTCTTAAATGTTCATATTCCTCAATATCAACCGTTTTTTTGTCCCTCATTTGGAATTTCATTCCATCGTACGTCCTATGGTTACAATAATCCCCTTGACCGTATAGCCCGAGAGTGTAATTCAATGATAAATTTCGATTTGTTTAATGTTAGTGAATTATATCCTTCAAACCCGTACTTGCGCCCTAAATAAATATAACTGAAAAATAAATTCAACAATTTAACAGGTCATAATCCACATTACTGAAATTGTCATGAACCTTGACTTAATTTTTATTATATAGCTAAATAATTTTAAATATTATCAATTAAAATAACGTTTGAGAAAATGGTAATATTCAAAATATCACATTTTTCAAAAGATACTTTTAAAAGGTTCTGCTATTTTGTTAGAGATTATAAACATACAGATTACATTGGGAGATTTTTAAAATCTCACCTCCCTTTAACTTGTTACCGAAGCGGAAACAAATTACAAAGACCTTAAAATATCATTGTATGATAAAAACCAAAAAATATTTTACGTAGTTCGCTTTTTTATAATTTTAGAATAGCGCCAACAAGTCAGGATGGTCTTGAAATCCTGGAGACCATGATTATTTGTCGACATTAGGTGTACGTTATAATAATGCAAGCATAAACTGGGTATTCATAAACATTGTCACAGTGTTTTGACTTTTAAAAAGGTTTCAACACAAACGAGCACTATATTTTACCTACTATGTAAGTAGTGCAAAATTTTAACGTACATCAAAAAAATCACACAAGTGTTTTCTGAAATTAAAAAATTGTTTTCTCAAGTTGACACTTAGGTAAGAATATTAAATAAACAATATTTTTCAATTGTTTGTAGTTCGAAGATGTGATGAATACAAATACTATTATTTTTTTAAATATTTGATTTGAATAAAATACAAATTACACGGAAAGACATTTAGTCATAGTAAAATTTGATTTAGTGAGTGTGAAACAATAAAAACCGTTCCTAATAGTAGTAGTTCTGTAGTACGTTGAAGCGAGCAGTTTATTTTAAAAAGAATCAATAAGTCAACTGGTTATCAGAACCCTACGGAGGTTCAACTTCTAGACCATAAAAGGACGAAATGGTTGTAAATAGTTTACAGTTATCACCAAGTATAGCTATATTGTTATCGAAATACATTAAAGTCTAATCTAAGTTTATTTGTTCCTATTCTTACAATGACCATCATACATTTGTTTGATACCATTTTTTTGGGGCATCATAGCCTAAAGTGTTCTCAATCTAAATTCAATAAGATGTTCATAAAACCTGACGGGACACCCTGTATCGATAAGAGCAACACGAGCTTGGAAAATTATGTTGTTGTACATCGGTTTCTTCGCAAAAATCGTAAAATGTTATTTGAACTATTGCTAAATATCATTGTATACCATAAGAAAACACACCAAAAAAAGACAAACATGGAAAAATATGTTATTGTGCGCCTATATTTTTGTAGCCAATTCGAAAAAAAATTTGATAGGTTTTAAACCGGCAACAAAGCGGTATGCTAACATATAAAATACTTAAAACAATACCTTATCGGTTTTACGAAAGAACAAATGCACAAAAACATTATTTTCATCGCCTATCGATACAGGGTGCCCCATCAGTATAATTTAATAACTCAAATATCATGTTCTCATATTTATGCTAATTATTTCCTCTCTCCTATTCGTCTTTTATGAAGCCTAGGAGTTCAGTTCAGGACTATTTACTATTGATAGAAAATAAATAAGGGTTTTGTATAAGCCCGTAAAAGCCAATTTTCTGGTTTCGAACTCCTATGAAAATAATCCAAATCAGTGGTGCCGAACCTGCATCTCGGGGAGGGTGGGTGGCCTATTATCTTGAGGTGGATGTCCATAATATTTTTTTGCCCTTCCTATTACATTTTAGTTTGGTGCCACTTATCCTTAAACTGGATGGGGGAATGGGAACCTCGGGCAACGCCGGGTTGGTACAGCTTGTTGTATGATAAAAACCAAAAACTATTTCACGTAGTTCGTTTTTTTATAGTCTTAGAATATCGCCAACAAGTGTACGTTATAATAAAGGTTAAACTGGGTATTCGAAAAATTGTCACAGTCTAGAGGAGGGAGGGGGTAAAAACAAAAAAAATAAAAACAATATAAAAAAAAAAATGGTCCATTATATTGTTTTGCCACTCCTATTCAATTTTAGTTTGGTGCCACAGATCCGGTTTTATGATATACCGTGGAAATAATAAAAACAATTTTACTTTTTAGAATTACTACGAATGTTTAACGGCAACTGGGTGTTTTATTTTTAAAAAAAAAGGGACCAAAAAACCCATCGTCTTTTATTTCGAGTAATTAGTATTTTAAGATATGGAAGACAAACAACGCGAATTCTATTTAATATGTCTTGATTAAACATATTTTAACATTTTACAAACATTCAGTTATTCGCCTATACGCTCTTATATTTTGTTGTTGCCATTATATTGAGGAGCTTTTACTAATCAATGTTGTAGAATTAGATCCGTTTTGTTTTTGTGAACATTTTATACTCGCGTTTTACATAGTATACAATTATTAACTAGTATAATTATTTTGTTATCGAAATACATTTAAGTCTAATCTAAGTTCATTTGTTACAATGACCTTCATAAATTTTGTAAAATGTTAATCTAAGTCTAATCTAAGTTTATTCTCAATCTAAATTCAAGGAGTTGTTAAAACCTGACGGGACACCCTGTATCGATAAGAGCAACACGAGCGTAGAAAAACATGTTGTTGTACATTGGTTTCTACGCACTAATCGTAAAATATTATTTAAACTATTGCTAAAATCAATGTTTAATGTCTACTGTAAAAAACCTAATAAAAAAACACAAACACGTAAAATATGTTATTGTGCGCCCATATTTTCGTAGCTAATCCGAAAAAAAATTTGACAGGATTTAAACCGGCAATTTGAATTTGATACAACTTAGCCAATTCAAGCCGAATCATTCGAAATTTTTAAAAAAACATCGATTAGGCTTCCCTCACATGTGCTCAAACCCAAATGTCGACACCCTACCGCCCTATACGTTGGAACTATTTTTTTTATTATTAAAGCGCATTTCTATAAATGAATACGTAACTACGTATATATATATATCAAAATTGACAAAAAGTCATCTTTGAAAAATCAGTCGTTTTTGAAATGACTGATTCAATTTGAAATTCAGTTCAATGATAATATCTAACATATTATATTACATATCATATTACAATTTTATAATGAAATATTGGCTCTACTATTAAATTTCTACTACTTTTTTTTTTAATTTATATTTTAAAGAACGACAATATCATATTACTTATTGAAAATTGTCATACTTAATCCACATTACTGAAATTATCATGAACCTTGACTTAATCTGTTCTATATAGCTAAACAATTTTAAATATTATCAATTAAAATAACGTTTGAGAAAATGGTAATATTCAAAATATCACTTTTTTCAAAAGAGACTTTTAAAAGGTTCTGCTATTTTGTTAGAGATTATAAACATACAGATTATATTGGGAGATTTTTAAAATCTCACCTCCCTTTAACTTGTTTCCGAAGCGGAAACAAATGACAACGACCTTAAAATATCATTGTATGTTAAAAACCAAAAAATATTTCACGTAGTCTTTTTTTTATAATCTTAGAATATCGCAAACAAGTCAGGTTAGTCTTGAAAACCTAGAGACCATGATTCTTTGTCGACATTAGGTGTTCGTTATAATAATGCAAGCTTAAGCTGGATATTCGAAAAATGTTTACAGTACACAAATGAACACTATGTTTTACCTACTATGTAAATAGTGCAAAATTTAACGCACATTAAAATATCACACAAGTGTTTTTTTTTAAATTTAAAAATTGTTTTCTCGAATTGACTTCTAGGTAAGAATATTAGATTAACAATATTTTTACAATTTTTTGTAGTTCTACGATGTGATGATTTAAAAAACTATTATTTTTTTTTTTTAATTTTATTTAAATAAAATACAAATTTCACGGAAAGACACTTTGTCATGGTAAAATTTGATTTAGGAGTCTGAAACAATAAAAACCGTTCCTAAAGTAGTAGTTCTGTAGTACATTGAAGTGAGCCGTTTTTTTTTTTAAATAATCAGTAAGTCCACTGGTTATCAGAATCCTCCAGAGGTTGAAGTTCTAAACCGAAAAAGGACGAGGAGATATTATTAACAGTTTTGTGCTCATCGGTACTTTAAAAATCCCAAAAATGATTTGGTTTTATTGAGTTTTTAAAAATTATATGAAATCTTTTTGGATATACGTGAAAACCATAACATAAATATGATGTATATAAATTATTAAAAAACCTCGGCTAAAAAGGCCATTGGCCGACGTTTTTTAAGATAATTTCTGTGTTAAGTGATAACAAAATATAGTTTTTATGTATTAATTTAGACAAATTTGTTTAATATGCATTGGAATGCATACGCTTTACGTTGGAATGTTAATGCAATTGAATGTAATTTTCCATTTAATTGGAATTTTTATAAAAAAAAAAAATGGGAAAATTTCACTTTGCTAACTGATGAAAACCACGTTGAACGAATAACTATAATATAATAATAATAATTATACAAATATTATCAAGAAATAATTTATTTTTTTTAAATTGCTTATACATTTATACGTAGATTTTTATTATTAGATAACACATAAAGAATTTTTTGCAAACATTTTTAGACAATTTGAATTATGGTTAAGAAATGTGTTTGTTGATTTTGGAATAAAGCGATAATTGTCTATTTATATCATCCCATTGATGTTATGAGTTGATCCAGTGCATTGAGTTCGTCACCACCGCCGCTTGATCTAGCGCTGGGTCCAGCGCTGGGTCCAGCGCTTGGTCCAGCGCTTGGTCCAGCGCTTGGTCCAGCGCTTGGTCCAACGTCTATTTCAGTTTTAAAGTACGTTTTTGTACGTTCTAAGATAAGTGAGAGTTCTGTGTAGGCGATGAAATGATCTGTTATACGACTAATGTCTGCATTTACGCTAGTACTTACCAAGCCCATCATGTTACCATATCGTTGGCTAAACTCCATGCATGTATCACTTAAAAATTTTTTTCGTTCATCCCTTAACCCGCGCCCCTTTATTACATTGATGGCGTCTACTATTTGATGCACCGGCTTAGTCGATATCAAATACATTTTAAACTTGTCGTGAATGAGTTCTATTACAGGATCGATACTTGCGAAGTAATATTTAATATCCCTCGGTGTCTTACTCGGAGTTATAATATAATTTGATATACGACATATTCTTAATAACATCGAAATGCCTTCACTTTCGATCACGTTCATAACCCGTATAAATGCCTCGGCGTGACGTTCTTCGTTTACACAGTCCTGTACCACTGCGCCCAATTTTCGGTTTACGGCTAGACAGCAATAGGAGCCCTTTATAATAGCCATAAAATTGGTTGTATTTCCCACAATGGTTGCCAGCGCATCTCCAGTGAATAAAATGTTATGGCTCAAATCGTCAGTAACTGCAAAAGGTGGTGTCACATTGAATAGTGCATAATTTCTCACTACAACGTCCGGTGTAGTAAGACATCTGTTTTGCGGGGATTCGGTTTCGGGAGTGTAGCACGTATTGCCCAAAATTACCAAATTCATAAAGCTTGACTCGATTTGATACACAATTTGAATGGTTTCCAAATTTATTATCGTAAACATCAGATGGCAATGGCAATGGCGAATACCGTATAGTGCGATAACAAAGATTTGGTAGAAAAACATTTTTAAAATTGTATTTGATATTTTTTGAAAACAAATTAAAACAAGTATCTGCGATAAAATGATCTTTGTTATAAAATAAAAGCTAATATTCTTTACAAAATTATAACTGTTCACTACAGAGTATGTTGTATCGACTGAATCGTTGTTATAACTTACGTGCCAATCCAAAACACTTTTTGCTGTTACATTAAATTTGTTTATAACGATAATATTGTTTGTAATTGGTAGGTTAGATTTTTTTGAAAAACTTGAACAAATAACAAGACAACGTTGGAGAGGTTACCATTTAAGTTTCAAAAAATAACTAAGATAGGAGGTGTTGCTGAGTTGTTTTTTTACTGTGTATAACTTTGCAGTATTCCTACATTTGGAATACTTTAAACAATACCTTATCGGTTGTACGAATAAACAAATGCACAAAAACATATTTTTGACGCTTTTATCGATACAGGGTATCCCATCAGTATATTGTAATAGCTCAAATGTAATATTCTCATATCTAATCTAATTAGATGGTTTCTCTTATTCGTCTTTAATGGGGCCTAGGAGCTCAGTTCAAGAATATGAACAATGGATAGGAAATAAATTAGGCTTTTCTTTAAACCCGTTAAATCCCATTTTTGGATTTCAAAAATTATCCGGATCAGCGGTGCCGAACCTGCTCCTCAGAAAAGGGGGTGATAGCCTCCTTGTTATAGAGTGGAAGTGGGAGGATGGGTGGCCGGTTAATCATTAAAATAGACTGGACGATGATTTTTTTACCTAACCTCGCCTTGAGGTAAGTGTCCATTATATTATTTTGCCCCTCCTATTAAATTTTAGTTTTGTGCCACAGATCCGGTTTTATGATGCACCGTGAAAATAATAAAAGTTATTTTAAGAACTACTACGAATGTTAAACAGCAACTGGGTGTTTTATTTTTTTTAATAAAAATAAAAGGACCAAAAAACCCTTCATCATTTATTTCGAGTAATTAGTATTTTAAGATATGGAAGACGAACAACGCGACTTCTATTTAATATAGTATGTCTTGATTTAACATAATTTAACATTTTATGAACATTCAGTCATTTCTCTATAGGTTATTATATTTTGTTATTGTCTTTATATGGAGGACCTTTAACTAATCAATGTAGTAGAATTAGATCCGTTTTGTTTTTGTGAACATTTTATACACGCGTTTTACATAGTATACAATTATTAACTAGTATAATTATTTTGTTATCGAAATACATTAGAGTCTAATCTACGTTTTTTTGTTCATAGTCTTACAACGACCCTTATACATTTGTTTGATAAAATATTTTTTGTACATCATAGCCTAAAGAGTTCTCAATCTAAATTCAAGAAGGTGTTGATAAACCTGACGGGACACCCTGTATCGATAAGAGCAACACGAGCTTAGAAAAACATGTTGTTGTACATTGTTTTCTTCGCAAAAATCGTAAAATATTATTTGAACTATTGCTAAAATGATTTTTTACTGACTATGTAAAAAAACACACCAAAAAAACACAAACATGGAAAAATATGTTATTGTGCGCCCATATTTTCGTAGCTAATCCGAAAAAAAATTTGACAGGTTTTAAACCGGCAATTTGAATTTGATATAACTTAGCCAATACAAGCCGGGTCAATTCGAAATTTTTTAAAAAACATCGATTAGGCTTGCCTCACATACCCTCAAACCCAAATGTCGACAACCCACCGCCCTCTGCGTACAATTTTTTTTTATTACTTAAGCGCATTTTTAAGGTTAAAGAGATGAAATGTATTAATATTAATGTAAATAACTTTCAATTAAATCATTTTAATAAATAGAAATTCAGTCCGAGGATTTTATTTAACATATGTCAACATATTATGTAAAAACAAATCTTGGTAGAAGTCTTTTAAAAATGAAATAACCCAAAAAGTTGCTTTTAAACTAACAAATGTGGATTTTGAAGAAATAAAATAATACAAATAAACATAGAATTGTCATTAAATTATTTCACAAACTAGTATTACTTTTTAAAATAAACACAAATATTTCTGACAAATGTCACAAATCTTCAAAATGTAATTTTTACACAGAATACGTAACTACGTATATAAATACCAAATTTGACAAAAAGTCATCTTTGAAAAATCATTGACTTATGACTTTTTGAAACGACTAATTCTTACTTATTTTGTTATAGGAATACATTGAAGTCTAATCTAGATTAATTTGTTACAATGGCCCCCATAAATTTGCTTGATTAATTATGTTTTGTGCATCATAGCATACAAAGATTTAGGTATCTAATCGATGAAAATTTAAAGTGTTCTCAATCTAAATTCAAGAAGGTGTTGATAAAACCTGACGGAACACCCTGTGATAAGAGCAATACGAGCTTAGAAAAACATGTGTTTGTGACTCGACGATGCTTTTTTTACCTAACCTCACCTTGAGGGTGGTGTCCATTATATTGTTTTGCCCCTCCAATTAAATTTTAGCTTGTTGCCTAAGTTCCAGTTTTATAATATACCGTGAAAATAATAAAATAAATTTAACTTTTAAGGATTACTACGAATGTTAAACGGCAACTGGGCGTTTTATTTTTTTGAATACCAAAAAACCCTTCATCTTTTATTTAGAGTAATTAGTATTTTAAGGTATGGAAGACAAACAACGCGAATTCTTATTTATATGCCTTGAATTACCATATTTTAACATTTTACAAACATTTAGTCATTTCTCTATAGGTTATTTTATTTTGTTATTGTCTTTATATTGAGGAGCTTTGACTAATCAATGTTGTAGAAATAGATCCGTTTTGTTTTTGTGAACACTTCATACTTGCGTTATACATAATATACAATTATTAACGTGTATTCTTATTTTGTTATCGGAATACATTTAAGTCTAATCTAAGTTCATTTGTTACAATGACCTTCATAAATTTGCTTGATAAAATAATTTTTTTGCATCACAGCCTAAAGTGTTCTCAATCTAAATTCAGGTAGGTGTTGTTAAAACCTGACGGGACACCCTGTATCCATAAGAGCAACACGAGCTTAGAAAAACATGTTGCTATACATAGGTTTCTTCACACAAATCGTTAAATACTATTTGAACTATTGCTAAAAAAAAATTTTTACTGACTACTGTACAAACACCTAACAAAAAATCACAAACATGGAAAAATATGTTTTTGTGAAGAAACCAATGTGCAACAGGTTTTTCTACGCTCGTGTCGCTCTTTTCGATTCAGAGTGTCCTATCAGGATTTAACAACGCCTCCTTGAATTTAGATTGAGAACACTTTAGCGTATGATGTACAAAAAATATTTTATCAAACAAATGTATGTTGGTCATTGTAAGACTAGGAGCAAATAAACTTATTGTTAGAGTAGACTTTCTACAGGAATTATTATAAATAAAAGTGATAAAATTGAATAAGTTACAGTGTATACAGATAAAAAAAAACACACATCAGAGTGAAACCAATACCTTCTCGTTTTGCATCGAAGCTAAAACATTTTTCTGGATTTTTGTGTAAAAGACATCAAAAGTGGTCAAATTATATGTTTTTGGGGTCGGTGATTACGAATTTAATATAAGTTCTCAATTTTAATCAGCCAGAAAGAACTTGAAAAAAAAAAATTGAATTTGTGTAAACTAAAAGTCAAAAGTGGTACTTGAGCACAAAACATAATAGTATCGTTCTGCATAGATGTACATAAAATTGTTTTAATGATTTGATCAATTTTTTTTAAAGATTTTAGATGTTTTTGTTAAAATATACGAAATCTGCGAAAACACAGTTTCCCGGCAATTAAAAAAAAACTGTAGTGCCGAATTTTTTTCCCGTTTAATATGTTATGGGTACATATGAGTTCCAACTACGGACAAATTTTCAACCCAAAAGTTTTAAAATTACCGCTAAATACCCGGAAAAACAAAAAAAATTGTACCCCCCCTAGGGGGATGGGAAATGGTTATAGTTTAAATTTGACACAACTGATGTGTGCGAACGTACCAAATAATTATTTCCTATACATTTCAACTCGATCCGACTCTTTTTCTCGAAATTATAGCCAGTAAAAGTTCTAACTTAAAAAGTCGTACAGTTTTTTTTTTGTTTTTTCAACTTTCGTCTGTGAAGCCTTAAACTTTTTCAACTTTTACTCCCCCAAAGTACCAACTAGATAAAATTTGTGATTTATAGTGTTGCTACTCGAAGGAATTGGTCAAGTATTAAAAAAGTTACAGTGCGTACAGCTAAAAAAAAAAGCCCACATCAGTGTAAAACCAATACCTTCTCGCTTTGCATCGAAGCTAAAAATAAATTTAAAATTGTTCAAACTGTACCACACTGATTTTAAGCATTTTTTAAACAGTCCAAAACAACTTTAATTGATTTACTGAATTCTGACGTCTAAAACTTTTTCATTTATGCAACTTAAGTAAAATATTTTGGGTGGTAGGTTCGTGGTTTGATTTGATCCAATCCCTTTTTGATCAATCAAGTATACTATGAATACTTGGTAGGTATGTACATTGAAAATTATATAGAAACATGTAACATATTCTAGAAAAAACTTTAGCACTTGGTTATATGTAACAAAATAATAATAAAAACCCTTAACCATAAAAATTATATACTCTCCGCGAATACGTCGTACTTCGCCTTTTACGACAGGTGTGAATCCCTTGGTAGAATTCTTTCTCCTGTAACCACAGGGATAAATAAGAACTGATCCGTATAAAATGAAGATAAAACAAAGATAAGGTTAAATTTCTATCTATTTTGGCGAAAGACATTGCCAGTACTTTCTTGGAAAATTTAGAAGACAAAAATAATGATTGGGATTGGTTAGATTTAAAAAAAAGAATTCTTAGACGAATTTCAACCGATAGGGTATTAATTACACTGATTAAAAATAAACTTGAAACTAGAAGACAAAATGATCTAGAATAATAATAATACATTGGTCGTTATGATGTACACTAAAATTGGACAAGTTACTCTAATAAACTTTGAACATACTCTGAAAATTCCTTTGTATATGCCATAACAAACTCCAGCAGCATAACGACAATTCGTAATTTTTGACTTCCACATTTGTATTAAAGTGATAAAAATAAATGGGTTTTTTGAGTTTATTTGTATACTCCTCAAACGCTAAACTAGAAAAAAAGGAATAAAAACTATGTGTTCTGTAATATAGGCCGCATCTCTTTTGCTGCTTTTAGCCCGTACTCATAATGTGCTCACCTGTGTTGTGTTCAAGGATAAAATAAAGGTGACCAATAAATTATTACAAATCTTTCCAAAACTACCAAATTTTATTAGGTCAGGTTTTTTGAGTACATAAATGTCTGTTAATTTATTTATCGAGATGTAATGGAAGGTGGGGAATAGTTGGAACGGAATTAAATGGAATCATAGAAATAATATAGAAAAAATAATAATTACCATTAATTATTAATGGTATTTGCGAAGTAGCCATAGAAAGAAGAAAGAGAGCTAGAAATATATGGCTGTCCGACACTGAGAATGTGGAGAAGTTAGCAAGATTTAAAACGTGACAACGAGAAGCGAGTAACACATTAAGATGCGAAAAAAGAAAATGTTTACAAAACATACTTCAAGAGGCAGAACAAGATTTTGCTAGTCATAATACAAGAGATCTATATAAAAAGGTAAACTTCTTAATTAAGGAATATAAACATCCGGAGATAGCTCTCGAAAATGATGATGGAACGCTAATCACTTCTAAAGAAGAGATAGCAAATAAATGGGCGAACTACTTTAATCAGCTATTGAACTGTAATACACCAGATAGTTTATTCCAATTTGAGAATATGGAAACTAATACAATCTACACTCCATGCATACCATACCTAATACAACGCTATGGTATAACTCATTGGGAAGTCACCGGATTGTGGTTTGGGGCCAGAGGAACAGCTTCGTCGCTGCTAGTCTCATTCTTCAAAGCGAACGGTCTAGCAGTCGACGAACTGCGTAAGATGTGTCATTTAGTCCTGAAGGACACATTGTATACTATCAATTTCCACCTATATTCTACGTAAATATTGTATTTTTTAATTTTTATTCAATCGTCCATTTATTGTATTATTAGTCTTATTACTCATTTATTAATTTTTGTCTTAAAGAATCTATTTTTACCTGTGTTACTATTATTACCATCAATGTTAAAAGAAAAATTGTGTTATGTACTATTGTATTGATCTAGTATGCTGTGTCTTATATGGCAACCTATGTTTTAGGCAGCCCGCTTGATTTTTTTAAATAAAGTTGCTTCTCTCTCTCTACAATCTGCCTAGAACCGAGTAAGGAGGAAATTCAGGAACAAATAAGAAACCTAAAGAACCATAAGGCACCCGGAGAAGACGGTATTCCTGGAGAGTTACTTAAAAATATGGGAAACGCCTTGCTTGACTATGTGTCTGGACTAATAAAAGAAGTTTGGGAAAAAGAAGAAATTCCAGAGCAGTGGGAAACAGCGATGATATATCCTATACACAAAAAGGGAGATAAGCAGTTACGTGATAATTACAGAGGCATCGCTCTATTAAACGTTACTTATAAAGTTCTATCCAAATATATATTAAATAGAATTAAGCCGTGGGTAGAAGATATTTTAGGGGATTATCAAGCAGGTTTTAGACAAAATAGATCTACCACAGATCAGATATTTATATTGAAACGAATTTTCCAAAAAATGTGGGAGTTTGACAGAGAAGTACATGTATTATTTATCGATTTCAAGAAGGCGTATGATTGTATACATAGAGAATCTCTCTTAAATATACTAAGGCAGTTCAAATTACCCCAGAGATTAATTAACCTGGTAAAAGCAAACATCCTACATACGGAAATCAAGATCAAAATTGGCAATATTGTATCACAAGGGATACCAGTAACGACTGGGTTGAAACAAGGGGATGCTTTGTCACCCATACTATTTAATATAGCGTTAGAAAAGGTCATCGGGAAGAGCCATATTGAAGATAACGGAGTGCGTTTGGGTGGCTGCATAATAGGAGTATTGGCCTACGCAGACGACATAGTATTACTGGTGGAAAGTAAGGAAAATCTCATTGAGCAAGCGGGAAAACTATTAGATACGACCAAAAGAGTAGGTTTAGAAATAAATGCTAAAAAAACTGAGTATATGATCGTGCAGAGAAGAGAGGTCGCGGATCATGTTAACCCACTTTTAGAAGTTGGTCAGTACAAGTTTCAGATAGTGCAAGAGTTCAAATATTTGGGATCGATATTGACACAAAAAAACGATGAACTTACTGAAATAAAAGCGAGACTCCAATCCGGTAATAAATGTAACTACGGACTAAACAAGTTGTTAAAGGCGAGAACGATATCGAAGAGCTTCAAGATACAGCTCTGTATCGCACTCTCATCCGTCCAGTGGTGAAGTGTGGACATTACGGAAATCATAGCAAAACAGACGAATAGCAAATATTAAGACGAATCTTCGGACCATGTAGAGATGAAATCACGGGGAAATGGAGAATTCGAAAAAACGAAGAGCTTAAACAGTTGTACCGAATGTCTGATATAATTAGAGAAACAAAAAAAAAGAGACTCCAATGGGCAGGACATGCATGGAGAAAAGAAGGAACTTTAATTCGGATGGTTCAATGTGAGACTCCGCAAGGAAAGAGACCTCTGGGGCGACCACGACTAAGATGGGAGGACCAAGTCAGGAAGGATGAACAAATGCTAAACCCAAATGCCATTTGGCATGACATAGCGATGGATAGGAGAAAGTGGCAAGATTTATGTTTGAACGTATGATCTTAATGGTCGATTACAAAGAAGAAGAAGAAAAATTACCCCCAGAGCTTTTAGCTTCGATATTGGTTTTACTCTAATGTGTTTTTTTTTTATCTGTATACTTGTAACTTTTTTAAAACTGGACCAATTCCTTCGAATAGCAACTCTATAAATTACAAATTTTATCTAGTTGGTACTTTAAAGGGGGGAGGGGTAAAAGTTGAAAAAGTTTACTTCTTCACCGTCAAAATTTGAAAAAAAAAAAAACAAAAAAAAACCGTACGATTTTTTAAGTTAGAACTTAAACTGGCTTTAATTTCAAGAAAAAAAATCGGATCGAGTTGAAATTTATAAGAAATATTTATTTGGTATGCCCGCAAATGTCAGTTGTATCAAATTTAAACTATACCCATTTTCCACGCCCCTAGAGGAGTCAGGTTTTTTAGTTTTTTTAGTTTTTTAGCCGTAATTTTAAGACTTTTAAGTTGAATATTTGTCAGAAGTTAGAACTCATATGTATTTATAACATATTAAACGGCAATTCAATTCGGCAATACAGTTTTTATAATTTCCGGAAAACTGTGTTTTCGCAGATTGCGTATATTATACCAAAAAAAATTGAGATCTCATTGTATAAAAAAAATTGTCATTTCTTATTAAACCCTATGAGATATTTGAGTGGTTCACGATAAAAGGATCACCCTGTATAAAATAACCCAAAGAGTGGCTTTAACACTAATAAATGTAGATTTTGAAGACTATTACGGTTTTCAAAACTTAAAATTTGACCTAGTTAATTTATATTTTTTTATCGGTGTTGAGTTGTTTTTTTTACAATAGACAACTTTGCCGTATACCTACATCTTTTTCGAGTTTTTAGATTTGGAAGACAAACAACGCGAATTCTATTTTATATGTCTTGATTTCACATATTTTAACGTTATACAAACATTCAGTTATTTCCCTATAGACTATTATGTATTGTTATTGACTTTATGTGGAGGAGCTTTGACTAATCAATGTTGTAGAGTTAGATTTGTTTTGTTTTTGTGAACATTTTAAACTCGCGTTTTACATAGTATACAACTATTAACTAGTGTAATTATTTTGTTATCGAAATACATTAAAGTCTAATCTAAGATTATTTGTTCCTAGTCTTACAATGACCATTATACATTTGCTTGATAAAATATATTTTGTGCATCATAGCCTAAAGTGTTCTCAATCTAAGTTCAAGGAGTTGTTAAAACCTGACGGGACACCCTGTATCGAATAGAGCGACACAGCCGTAGAAAAACATATTGTTGTACATTGGTTTCTACGCACAAATCGTAAAATATTATTTGAACTATTGCTAAATATCATGGTATACTGTAAGAAAACACACCAAAAAAACACAAAAATGGAAAAATATGTTTTTGTGCGCCCATATTTTCGTAGCTAATCCGAAAAAAAATTTGACAGGTTTTAAACCGGCAATTTGAATTTGATATAACTTAGCCAATACAAGCCGGGTCAATTCGAACTTTTTTAAAAAAACATCGATTAGGCTTGCCTCACATGCCCTCAAACCCAAATGTCGACAACCTACCGCCCTCTGCGTTAGAACTTTATTTGTAATTACTAAAACGCATTTTTAGGGTTAAAGAGCTGAAATTTATTAGTTTGAATATCTTTATTACAAAACTACAATACAAAATAAACATAATTTTAATAATTAGAAATTCAGTCCTAGGTTTTTATCTAACATATTATAGCATATTATGTAAAAACAATTCTTTCTAGAAGTCTTTTTATAATGAAATAACCCCAAAGTTGCTCTAACACTAATAAATATGGATTAAAGAAATAAAATAATACAAATAAACACAGAATTATTGTCAAATTATTTCATAAACTAAAATAAAATAAAATTTTTCTGATAAATGTCACAAACCTGCAAAATGTAATGTTTACTCAGAATACGTAACTACGTATATAAATATCAAATTTGACAAAAAGTCATCTGTGAAAAATCATTGATTTATGTCGTTTTCAATTGACTGATTCAATTTGAAATTCAGTTCGAGGATATTATTTTACATATCATACTACCTTTTTATAACGAAATAACCTAAAATTTGGCATCAATACTATAATTTATGGACTTTAAAGACTATCTTAGGTTTTCAAAACTTGAAATTTGACCTAATCTAACCTAACATCTGAATCATTAATTCAGAGTACTCTTAATGTAGATTCTCTTGTTAATAGACGTAGGTGCACTGATATATGTTTTTTGTCTAAATTAGTAAATGGTATGATATCTTGTCTTAAATGGTCATATTCCTCAATATCAACCGTTTTTTTGTCCCTCATTTGGAATTTCATTCCATCGTACGTCCTATGGTTACAATAATCCCCTTGACCGTATAGCCCGAGAGTGTAATTCAATGATAAATTTCGATTTGTTTAATGTTAGTGAATTATATCCTTCAAACCCGTACTTGAGCCCACTTCCCTAAATAAATAAATATAACTGAAAAATAAATTCAACAATTTAACAGGTCATATTCCATATGAACGGTTTTAGGCCAGATATTATGAAAAGAATTAAGTATTAGCCAGAATCTTGATATGTTTTAATATACTAGCCACCTTAGATACTAGCTTGACAAGACATGAAAATGCTGTTTCGTGGTCACAGGGTCGTCTGAAAATCTTTTTTTTTTTAAATTTATATTTTAAAGAACGACAATATCATATTACTTGTTGAAAATGTTCATACTTAATCCACATTACTGAAATTATCATGAACCTTGACCTAATCTGTATTATAGAGCTAAACAATTAAATATTATCAATTAAAATAACGTTTGAGAAAATGGTAATATTCAAAATATCACATTTTTCAAAAGAGACTTTTAAAAGGTTCTGCTATTTTGTTAGAGATTATAAACATACAGATTATATTGGGAGATTTATAAAATCTCACCTCCCTTTAACTTGTTACCGAAGCGGAAACAAATTACAACGACCTTAAAATATCATTGTATGATAAAAACCAAAAAATATTTTACGTAGTTCGTTTTTTTATAATTTTAGAATAGCGCCAACAAGTCAGGATGGTCTTGAAATCCTGGAGACCATGATTATTTGTTGACATTAGGTGTACGTTATAATAATGCAAGCATAAACTGGGTATTTATAAACATTGTCACAGTGTTTTGACTTTTAAAAAGGTTTCAACACAAACGAGCACTATATTTTACCTACTATGTAAGTAGTGCAAAATTTTAACGTACATCAAAAAAATCACACAAGTGTTTTCTGAAATTAAAAAATTGTTTTCTCGAGTTGACACTTAGGTAAGAATATTAAATAAACAATATTTTTCAATTGTTTGTAGTTCGAAGATGTGATGAATACAAATACTATTATTTTTTTAAATATTTGATTTGAATAAAATACAAATTACACGGAAAGACATTTAGTCGTAGTAAAATTTGATTTAGTGAGTGTGAAACAATAAAAACCGTTCCTAATAGTAGTAGTTCTGTAGTACGTTGAAGCGAGCAGTTTATTTTTAAAAAGAATCAATAAGTCAACTGGTTATCAGAACCCTACGGAGGTTCAACTTCTAGACCATTAATGGACGAAATGGTTGTAAATAGTATACAGTTATCACCAAGTATAGCTATATAGTTATCGAAATACATTAAAGTCTAATCTAAGTTTATTTGTTCCTATTCTTACAATGACCATCATACATTTGTTTGATATCATTTTTTTTGGGCATCATAGCCTAAAGTGTTCTCAATCTAAATTCAATAAGATGTTCATAAAACCTGACGGGACACCCTGTATCGATAAGAGCAACACGAGCTTGGAAAATTATGTTGTTGTACATCGGTTTCTTCGCAAAAATCGTAAAATGTTATTTGAACGATTGCTAAATATCATTATATACTATAAGAAAACACACCAAAAAAACACAAACAGGGAAAAATATGTTATTGTGCGCCTATATTTTTGTAGCCAATCCGAAAAAAAATTTGATAGGTTTTAAACCGGCAACAAAGCGGTATGCTAACATATAAAATACTTAAAACAATACCTTATCGGTTTTACGAAAGAACAAATGCACAAACACATTATTTTTATCGCTTATCGATACAGGGTACCCCATCAGTATAATTTAATAACTCAAATATCATGTTCTCATATTTATGCTAATTATTTCCTCTCTCCTATTCGTCTTTTATGAAGCCTAGGAGTTCAGTTCAGGACTATTTACTATTGATAGAAAATAAATAAGGGTTTTGTATAAGCCCGTAAAAGCCAATTTTCTGGTTTCGAACTCCTATGAAAATAATCCAAATCAGTGGTGCCGAACCTGCATCTCGGGGAGGGTGGGTGGCCTATTATCTTGAGGTGGATGTCCATAATATTTTTTTGCCCTTCCTATTACATTTTAGTTTGGCGCCACTTATCCTTAAACTGGATGGGGGAATGGGAACCTCGGGCAACGCCGGGTTGGTACAGCTTGTTATATGATAAAAACCAAAAACTATTTCACGTAGTTCGTTTTTTTATAGTCTTAGAATATCGCCAACAAGTGTACGTTATAATAAAGGTTAAACTGGGTATTCGAAAAATTGTCACAGTCTAGAGGAGGGAGGGGGTGAAAACAAAAAAAATAAAAACAATATAAAAAAAAAATGGTCCATTATATTGTTTTGCCACTCCTATTCAATTTTAGTTTGGTGCCACAGATCCGGTTTTATGATATACCGTGGAAATAATAAAAACAATTTTACTTTTTAGAATTACTACGAATGTTTAACGGCAACTGGGTGTTTTATTTTTAAAAAAAAAGGGACCAAAAAACCCATCGTCTTTTATTTTGAGTAATTAGTATTTTAAGATATGGAAGACAAACAACGCGAATTCTATTTAATATGTCTTGATTAAACATATTTTAACATTTTACAAACATTCAGTTATTCGCCTATACGCTCTTATATTTTGTTGTTGCCATTATATTGAGGAGCTTTTACTAATCAATGTTGTAGAATTAGATCCGTTTTGTTTTTGTGAACATTTTATACTCGCGTTTTACATAGTATACAATTATTAACTAGTATAATTATTTTGTTATCGAAATACATTTAAGTCTAATCTAAGTTCATTTGTTACAATGACCTTCATAAATTTTGTAAAATGTTAATCTAAGTCTAATCTAAGTTTATTCTCAATCTAAATTCAAGGAGTTGTTAAAACCTGACGGGACACCCTGTATCGATAAGAGCAACACGAGCGTAGAAAAACATGTTGTTGTACATTGGTTTCTACGCACTAATCGTAAAATATTATTTAAACTATTGCTAAAATCAATGTTTAATGTCTACTGTAAAAAACCTAATAAAAAAACACAAACACGGAAAATATGTTATTGTGCGCCCATATTTTCGTAGCTAATCCGAAAAAAAATTTGACAGGATTTAAACCGGCAATTTGAATTTGATACAACTTAGCCAATTCAAGCCGACTCATTCGAAATTTTTAAAAAAACATCGATTAGGCTTGCCTCACATGTGCTCAAACCCAAATGTCGACACCCTACCGCCCTATACGTTGGAACTATTTTTTTTATTACTAAAGCGCATTTCTATAAATGAATACGTAACTACGTATATATATATAAATCAAAATTGACAAAAAGTCATCTTTGAAAAATCAGTCGTTTTTGAAATGACTGATTCAATTTGAAATTCAGTTCAATGATAATATCTAACATATTATATTACATATCATATTACAATTTTATAATGAAATATTGGCTCTACTATTAAATTTCTACTACTTTTTTTTTTAATTTATATTTTAAAGAACGACAATATCATATTACTTATTGAAAATTTTCATACTTAATCCACATTACTGAAATTATCATGAACCTTGACTTAATCTGTTCTATATAGCTAAACAATTTTAAATATTATCAATTAAAATAACGTTTGAGAAAATGGTAGCATTCAAAATATCACTTTTTTCAAAAGAGACTTTTAAAAGGTTCTGCTATTTTGTTAGAGATTATAAACATACAGATTATATTGGGAGATTTTTAAAATCTCACCTCCCTTTAACTTGTTTTCGAAGCGGAAACAAATGACAACGACCTTAAAATATCATTGTATGTTAAAAACCAAAAAATATTTCACGTAGTCTTTTTTTTATAATCTTAGAATATCGCAAACAAGTCAGGTTAGTCTTGAAAACCTAGAGACCATGATTCTTTGTCGACATTAGGTGTACGTTATAATAATGCAAGCTTAAGCTGGATATTCGAAAAATGTTTACAGTACACAAATGAACACTATGTTTTACCTACTATGTAAATAGTGCAAAATTTAACGCACATTAAAATATCACACAAGTGTTTTTTTTTAAATTTAAAAATTGTTTTCTCGAATTGACTTCTAGGTAAGAATATTAGATTAACAATATTTTTACAATTTTTTGTAGTTCTACGATGTGATGATTTAAAAAACTATTATTTTTTTTTTTTAATTTTATTTAAATAAAATACAAATTTCACGGAAAGACACTTTGTCATGGTAAAATTTGATTTAGGAGTCTGAAACAATAAAAACCGTTCCTAAAGTAGTAGTTCTGTAGTACATTGAAGTGTGCCGTTTTTTTTAAAAATAATCAGTAAGTCCACTGGTTATCAGAATCCTCCAGAGGTTGAAGTTCTAAACCTCAATATACGTGAAAACCATAACATAAATATGATGTATATAAATTATTAAAAAACCTCGGCTAAAAAGGCCATTGGCCGACGTTTTTTAAGATAATTTCTGTGTTAAGTGATAACAAAATATAGTTTTTATGTATTAATTTAGACAAATTTGTTTAATATGCATTGGAATGCATACGCTTTACGTTGGAATGTTAATGCAATTGAATGTAATTTTCCATTTAATTGGAATTTTTATAAAAAAAAAAAATGGGAAAATTTCACTTTGCTAACTGATGAAAACCACGTTGAACGAATAACTATAATATAATAATAATAATTATACAAATATTATCAAGAAATAATTTATTTTTTTTAAATTGCTTATACATTTATACGTAGATTTTTATTATTAGATAACACATAAAGAATTTTTTGCAAACATTTTTAGACAATTTGAATTATGGTTAAGAAATGTGTTTGTTGATTTTGGAATAAAGCGATAATTGTCTATTTATATCATCCCATTGATGTTATGAGTTGATCCAGTGCATTGAGTTCGTCACCACCGCCGCTTGATCCAGCGCTGGGTCCAGCGCTTGGTCCAGCGCTTGGTCCAGCGCTTGGTCCAGCGCTTGGTCCAACGTCTATTTCAGTTTTAAAGTACGTTTTTGTACGTTCTAAGATAAGTGCGAGTTCTGTGTGGGCCATGAAATGATCTGTTATACGACTAATGTCTGCATATCTGCTAGTACTTACCAAGCCCATCATGTTACTATATCGTTGGCTAAACTCCATGCATGTATCACTGAAAAATTCTTTTCGTTCATCCCTTAACCAGCGCCCCTTTATTATATTGATGGCGTCTACTATTTGATGCACCGGCTTAGTCGATATCAAATACATTTTAAACTTGTCGTAAATGAGTTCTATTACAGGATCGATATTTTCGAAGTAACGTTTAATATCCCTCGGTGTCTTACTCGGAGTTATAAGATAATTTGATATACGACATATTCTTAATAACATCGAAATGCCTTCACTTTCGATCACGTTCATAACCCGTATAAATGCCTCGGCGTGACGTTCTTCGTTTACACAGTCCTGTACCACTGCGCCCAATTTTCGGTTTACGGCTAGACAGCAATAGGAGCCCTTTATAATAGCCATAAAATTGGTTGTATTTCCCACAATGGTTGCCAGCGCATCTCCAGTGAATAAAATGTTATGGCTCAAATCGTCAGTAACTGCAAAAGGTGGTGTCACATTGAATAGTGCATAATTTCTCACTACAACGTCCGGTGTAGTAAGACATCTGTTTTGCGGGGATTCGGTTTCGGGAGTGTAGCACGTATTGCCCAAAATTACCAAATTCATAAAGCTTGACTCGATTTGATACACAATTTGAATGGTTTCCAAATTTATTATCGTAAACATCAGATGGCAATGGCAATGGCGAATACCGTATAGTGCGATAACAAAGATTTGGTAGAAAAACATTTTTAAAATTGTATTTGATATTTTTTGAAAACAAATTAAAACAAGTATCTGCGATAAAATGATCTTTGTTATAAAATAAAAGCTAATATTCTTTACAAAATTATAACTGTTCACTACAGAGTATGCTGTATCGACTGAATCGTTGTTATAACTTACGTGCCAATCCAAAACACTTTTTGCTGTTACATTAAATTTGTTTATAACGATAATATTGTTTGTAATTGGTAGGTTAGATTTTTTTGAAAAACTTGAACAAATAACAAGACAACGTTGGAGAGGTTACCATTTAAGTTTCAAAAAATAACTAAGATAGGAGGGGTTGCTGAGTTGTTTTTTTACTGTGTATAACTTTGCAGTATTCCTACATTTGGAATACTTTAAACAATACCTTATCGGTTGTACGAATAAACAAATGCACAAAAACATATTTTTGACGCTTTTATCGATACAGGGTATCCCATCAGTATATTGTAATAGCTCAAATGTAATATTCTCATATCTAATCTAATTAGATGGTTTCTCTTATTCGTCTTTAATGGGGCCTAGGAGCTCAGTTCAAGAATATGAACAATGGATAGGAAATAAATTAGGCTTTTCTTTAAACCCGTTAAATCCCATTTTTGGATTTCAAAAATTATCCGGATCAGCGGTGCCGAACCTGCTCCTCAGAAAAGGGGGTGATAGCCTCCTTGTTATAGAGTGGAAGTGGGAGGATGGGTGGCCGGTTAATCATTAAAATAGACTGGACGATGATTTTTTTACCTAACCTCGCCTTGAGGTAAGTGTCCATTATATTATTTTGCCCCTCCTATTAAATTTTAGTTTTGTGCCACAGATCCGGTTTTATGATGCACCGTGAAAATAATAAAAGTTATTTTAAGAACTACTACGAATGTTAAACAGCAACTGGGTGTTTTATTTTTTTTAATAAAAATAAAAGGACCAAAAAACCCTTCATCATTTATTTCGAGTAATTAGTATTTTAAGATATGGAAGACGAACAACGCGACTTCTATTTAATATAGTATGTCTTGATTTAACATAATTTAACATTTTATGAACATTCAGTCATTTCTCTATAGGTTATTATATTTTGTTATTGTCTTTATATGGAGGACCTTTAACTAATCAATGTAGTAGAATTAGATCCGTTTTGTTTTTGTGAACATTTTATACACGCGTTTTACATAGTATACAATTATTAACTAGTATAATTATTTTGTTATCGAAATACATTAGAGTCTAATCTACGTTTTTTTGTTCATATTCTTACAACGACCCTTATACATTTGTTTGATAAAATATTTTTTGTACATCATAGCCTAAAGAGTTCTCAATCTAAATTCAAGAAGGTGTTGATAAACCTGACGGGACACCCTGTATCGATAAGAGCAACACGAGCTTAGAAAAACATGTTGTTGTACATTGTTTTCTTCGCAAAAATCGTAAAATATTATTTGAACTATTGCTAAATATCATGGTATACTGTAAGAAAACACACCAAAAAAACACAAAAATGGAAAAATATGTTTTTGTGCGCCCATATTTTCGTAGCTAATCCGAAAAAAAATTTGACAGGTTTTAAACCGGCAATTTGAATTTGATATAACTTAGCCAATACAAGCCGGGTCAATTCGAAATTTTTTAAAAAACATCGATTAGGCTTGCCTCACATACCCTCAAACCCAAATGTCGACAACCCACCGCCCTCTGCGTACAGTTTTTTTTTTATTACTTAAGCGCATTTTTAAGGTTAAAGAGATGAAATGTATTAATATTAATGTAAATAACTTTCAATTAAATCATTTTAATAAATAGAAATTCAGTCCGAGGATTTTATTTAACATATGTCAACATATTATGTAAAAACAAATCTTGGTAGAAGTCTTTTAAAAATGAAATAACCCAAAAAGTTGCTTTTAAACTAACAAATGTGGATTTTGAAGAAATAAAATAATACAAATAAACATAGAATTGTCATTAAATTATTTCACAAACTAGTATTACTTTTTAAAATAAACACAAATATTTCTGACAAATGTCACAAATCTTCAAAATGTAATTTTTACACAGAATACGTAACTACGTATATAAATACCAAATTTGACAAAAAGTCATCTTTGAAAAATCATTGACTTATGACTTTTTGAAACGACTAATTCTTACTTATTTTGTTATAGGAATACATTGAAGTCTAATCTAGATTAATTTGTTACAATGGCCCCCATAAATTTGCTTGATTAATTATGTTTTGTGCATCATAGCATACAAAGATTTAGGTATCTAATTGATGAAAATTTAAAGTGATCTCAATCTAAATTCAAGAAGGTGTTGATAAAACCTGACGGAACCCCCTGTGATAAGAGCAATACGAGCTTAGAAAAACATGTTGGTTTACATTGGTTTCTTCGCAAAAATCGTAAAATATGAATTGAATTATTGCTAAAAAACAATTTTTACTGACTACTGTAAAAAACCCTAACAAAAAAACACCAACATGGAAAAAAATGTTTTTGTGCGCCCGTATTTTCAAATTAGAAAATGGAATGGTTATTAAATGGATGCTTTAAAAAATGTTTTTTAGCAATAGTTCAAATAATATTTTACGATTTGTGCGAAGAAACCAATGTACAACAACACGTTTTTATAAGTTCTTGTTGCTCTTATCGATACAGGGTGTCCCGTCAGGATTTAACTTCGCCTTCTTGAATTTAGATTAAGAACACTTAGGGCTATGATGCACAAAATATATTTTATCGAGCAAAATTATGAAGGTCATGAACTTAGATTAGACTTTAATGTATTTCGATAACAAAATAAGAATACAAGTTAATAATTGTACAACGCGAGTATGAAGTGTTCACAAAAACAAAACGGACCTAATTCTAAAACTTCGATTAGTCAAAGCTTCTCCACATAAAGTTAATAACAATATATAATAGCCTATAGGGAAATAACTGAATGTTTGTAAACTGTTAAAATATGTTAAATCAAGACTATTAAATAGAAGTCGCGTTGTTCGTCTTCCATATCTTAAAATACTAATTACTCGAAATAAAAGATGATGGGTTTTTTGATCCTTTTATTTTTTAAAAATAAAATAATAAACCCAGTTGCCGTTTAACTTCCTGAAGTAATTCTTTAATGTTAAATCTATTTTATTATTTTTGCGGTATATCATAAAATCTGAATCAGTGGTGACAAACTAAAATATATAAGAAAGGGCAAAAAAATATTATGGGCATCCACCTCAAGGTAAAAAATTTATAGTCAAGTTTATTTTGATAGCTTACTGACCACCCACCCTCCCCGAGGAGCAGGTTCAGCACCACTATTTTGGATTGTTTCATAGGACTGAAGGGTTTGGATATTTGACTATTTTGCTGCGCCCCATAACTGAATGCCGTAAGTCGTAGAAGGCCGAATTAACTGCTTATAAATAAGGAGTTTTGTAATAATGGCTGAAAAACACTACATTGCTGTAAAACACGGGTTTGAAGGATATAATTTACTAACATTAAACAAATCGAAATTCATCATTGAATTACACTCTCGGGCTATACGGTCAAGGGGATTATTGTAACTATAGGACGTACGATGGGATGGAATTCCAAATGAGGGACAAAAACGCGATTGATATTGAGGAACATGAAAATTTAAGGCAAGATATCATACCATTAACTAATTTAGACAAAAAACATATATCAGCACCTACGTCTATTAACAAGAGAATCTACATTAAGAGTACTCTGAATTATTGATAAAGATGTAAGGTTAGGTTACGTCAAATTTCAAGTTTGTGAAAAACCATAAAAGTCTTCAAAGTTCACAAATTTTAGTATTAAAGCCAAATTTTCGTTATTTCATTATAAAAATGTAATATGATAAGTAAAATAATATCCTCGAACTGAATTTCAAATTGAATCAGTCATTTCAGAAACGACATAAGTCAATGTTTTTTCAAAGATGACTTTTTGTCAAATTTGATATTCATATACGTAGTTACGTATTCTGTGTAAACATTACATTTTGCAGATTTGTGACATTTATCAGAAATATTTTATTTTTTTTTAGTTTATGAAATAATTTAATAATAATTCTGTGTTTATTGGTATTATTTTATTTCTTTAATATCCATATTTATTAGTGTTAGAGCAACTTTAGGGTTATTTTATTATAAAAAGACTTCTAGAAAGAATTGTTTTTACATAATATATTATAATATGTTAGATAAAAACCTAGGACTGAATTTCTAATTATTAAAATTATGTTTATTTTGTATTGTAGTTTTGTAATAAAGATATAAAAATTAATAAATTTCAGCTCTTTAACCCTAAAAATGCGTTTTAGTAATTACAAATAAAGTTCTAACGCAGAGGGCAGTGGGTTGTCGACATTTGGGTTTGAGGGCATGTGAGGCAAGCCTAATCGATGTTTTTTTAAAAAAGTTCGAATCGATCCGCCTTAAATTGGCTAAGTTTTATCAAATTAAAATTGCCAGTTTAAAACCTGTAAACATTTTTTTCGGATTAGGTACGAAAATATGGTTGCACAAAAACATATTTTTGTGTTTTTTTGGTGCGTTTTCTTACAGTATACAATAATATTTAGCAATAGTTCAAATAATATTTTACGATTTGTGCGTAGAAACCAATGTACAACAACATGTTTTTCTACGGCTGTGTCCCTCTTTTCGATACAGGGTGTCCCGTCAGGTTTTAACAACCCCTTGAATTTAGACTGAAAACACTTCAGGCTATGATGCACAAAATATATTTTATCAAGCAAATGTATAATGGTCATTGTAAGACTAGGAACAAATAAACTTAGATTAGACTTAAATGTATTTCGATAACAAAATTACTTCACTAGTTAACAATTGTATACTATGTAAAACGCGTGTATAAAATGTTCACAAAAACAAAACGGACCTAATTCTACAACATTGATTAGTCAAAACTTCTCCACATAAAGTTAATAACAATATATAATAACCTATAGAGAAATGACTGAATGTTCATAAAATGTTAAAATATGTTAAATCAAGACATATTATATTAAATAGAATTCACGTTGTTTGTCTTCCATATCTTAAAATACTAATTACTCGAAGTAAAAGATGAAGGTTTTTTTGGTCCCTTTTTTTTAAAAAATAAAATAAAACACCCAGTTGCCGTTTAACTTCCTGAAGTAATTCTTTAATGTTAAATCTATTTTATTATTTTTGCGGTATATCATAAAATCTGAATCAGTGGCGACAAACTAAAATGTATAAGAAAGGGCAAAAAAATATTATGGACACCTACCTCAAGGTAAAAACATCATGGTCGAGTTTATTTTCATGACTTACTGGCCACCAATTTGGATTTTTTCATAGGAGTTCGAAACCAGAAAGTCCTAGGCTTCATAAAAGACGAATAAGAGAAACGAAATAATTTGAATATGAGAAGATGATTTATAGTTATTAAAATATACTGATGGGGTACTCTGTATCGATACGATATAAGCGATGAAAATAATGGTTTTGTGCATTTGTTCTTTCGTACAACCGATAAGGTATTGTTTAAAGTTTTTTATATGTCAGCATACCACATTGCCTTATACACTAAAGAAACTACTTAACATCACCAAAAACAATAATATGAAGACTAGGTCAAATTTCAAGTTTGAAAATCCATAATAGTCTTTGAAGTTTACAAATTTAGTATTAGAGCCAATATTTAAGTTATTTCATTATAAAATTGTAATATGACATTAGATAATATCCTCGAACTGAATTTCAAATTGAATCAGTCATTTCAAAAACGATATAAGTCAATGATTTTTCAAAGATGACTTATTGTCAAATTTGGTTTGAAAATATGGTCGCACAAAAACGTATTTTTCCATGTTTGTGTTTTGATTTTTTACTGTAGTCAGTAAAAAAAGGTTTTTCAGCATTAGTTCAAATAATATTAAACAATTTTTGCAAAGAAACCAATGTACAACAACACGTTTTTCTAAGCTTGTGTGCTATTATCGATACAGGGTGTCCCGTCAGGTTTTAACAACACCTTCTCGAATTTATATTAAGAATACTTTTAATTTTCATCAATTTTAAATTAGTATAGCTGAATCTTTTTTAAAAAAAATCCTAAATAAAATGGCTATCTTGAAAATAAAAACAAAAACGTAACAAAAAAAAAAAATTATATTGAAAAGTAAAACAGCTAAGTGCAATAAAAACCGTGGTGCTTATAGCGTACATGAGTATAAATTATTAAAAAAAAAAAATCTTAAAAATATTCAATTAAATAAAAGTCATTTCATTTGTCAAATCTTCGAGGGCCACACTGTATATTTCTTCTGTCCGTGTGGAAGTATTCAAACTCCTCCTAAACAGTTGGGCAGATTTTTATGAAATTTTGTGTGCGCGATTAAGTTGATTCGAGAAAGGTTTAGATTCACAATTTGATCCAATCAACATCAGCGTTCTGGGGGTCTGTTCTTGAAACCATTAAAAAATTATTCGTATATTTATTATAAAATTAATTGCATCATAGTTTGTATATACACCTAGAAACCAAGGAATATAAGGCAACATTTTATTGAAAATTTTGATCCATATGTGTGTATAGCCTACCACAGTTTATAAAACAATTGTCTTATACCCCTTGGTTCTTAGTGTCCTCAATTAATATGTTTATTGAGGTTAAATATAAATATTATAATTACAAAATGTAAAAAAACTTTTTGTTTGGAACACAGAACTTCAATAGTTATTAGAATAAAGGTAAAACTATTTAATACAGAAGTAGTATTAAAATAACTGTAGTTGTTAAAGTATGCCTATGATAACAATTAGTTTCAACCAAATTTTAAAAAAAATTGGGTTATCATTTGGGAATGTGGTACAAGTAAATAGTAATAGTACAAGCAGATGGCGCCTCATCCAGAGAAATTAGGCGCCGTGTTATACTCGGGAGGGAAGCAGTCACAGGCTTATACCAATTTTGAAAGACAGCCAAAAATCTGCTGCTTAAGGCACTTATCTTTTCAGTAATGTTTTATATATATATATATATATATATATATGGACACTCAAAGTGGAAGATGTAATACGTATAAACGCCTTAAAGATGTATAGGTCCCCTATAATTATAATTTAATTTATTTGATTGTCCCAGAATTTGTATGTCAAATTTTACTAATACCTTTTGACCGGGTGTGTAACTAACTGTTTTGTGTGTTCTATCGTAGTATTCTTTTTGTATCTTTTGTTCTTTTTCTATTAATTTTGGTTTTTCTTACATAATCTTTTGTAGTTGTTTGAGAGATTCTAGTCTATCAAAATTCGTATCTTCAGGCCAGATCTTATTTTCTAAAGGTTGATTTGCTTCTACTCCGAACACAAGAAAAAATGGAGATAAAAACAGGTAAATTATACAAATTCAATATAAAAATGTATTTTAGGCGTATGCGACAATTTCCATACATTTAAAGATAGTGAAAATTTTAACTTTAAACTGTGAGTACTTTACAAAATTTAAATATTGATAACACAAAGTAAAATAATTGTAGTGATAAGTTTCAACGACGAATAGATAGTATAGAATAACATTTATAATAGATACAATACTTCCCTGTTTACTGCCGATAAAAGTATTTAACTAATAAAATAATAATAAATTAACAATTATTTAACAATAAATTCAAAAATTACAAATATTGCTATTCTTTAAATATTAAACTAAAAAAATGAAATAAAAACAATTATAATTATAATTAATTTAAAATTTTTCAAACTCTACAACACTGATTTTAAGTATTTTTTTAACAGTCCAACAAAACTTTACTTGATTTACTGAATTCTGACGTCTAAAAATTTTTCATTTATGCAACTTAAGTAAAATATTTTGGGTGGTAGGTTTGTGGATTGATTTGATCCAATCCCTTTTTAAACAATCAAGTATACTATGTATACTTGGTATGTATGTACATTGAAAATTATATAGAAACATATAAAATATTCTAGAAAAAACTTAAGCACTTATGGTTATATATAATAAAATAAAAATAAAAACCCTTAACCATAAAAATTATATACTCTCCGCGAATACGTCGTATTTCGGCAACAATGTTGTCATCTTCGGCGCTCACGGCAGACTTTATTCGCGGAGAGTCTATAATTTTTATGGTTAAGGGTTTTTATTATTATTTTATATATCATATTGTTAAATATTAGAATAGAGGTCATAAAAAAATTGAGCAACATTTAAAAATCATATAACATAAATAAAATCTCAAATGCCTTCCACATTTTTATTTAAAATGGTATACATAAAAAACAAATACAAGTAGAATTAAAAATACCTAGTTGATTTAATATTAAATAGTATAATTTTTTTATTCGTATAATATGGATAGTAAATTAAAATCATAATAATTGGTTTTTGAAACATCATTGATAATGAAAATAAAAAATATTGAGTAGAACTTACTGAAATTGTTTACTGTTTTAGAACCAAATTTAAATACACTTTTTTTTGTTATTTACTTAATTATACACAACGAAACAAAAAATTTTGATATTCATAAAACATGTATTACGAAGTGTTTTGTTTCTCAGGGTATTATTATTAGATTTCAATATTGTATATTAGGATGTATAGTCAACGCAAATATCTTAAATTAAAAAAATTAAATGTTATGGATTGGAAAATGTTTTAGAGTACAAAAAAGCACTGGGTTCTATGTACCTTAGTTATGACGAATATGTATTTTTTTGAAGTTATTTAACACCTTTTCATATATTATAATGGTTATTATTACTAAAAATAGCAAATAAATATGTATCTTAATTAAAAAATATCTAAATACTATAAATGATCTATTACGTTCTTGGTTCTATTTTAACATAACATCCGTTGATAAATTCCAGTGCTATGGTACACGACAATTTAAGATCCTTCGGAGTAAAGCATTTTTTTGATGGCGAAAAACGGTAGGACCTTACAAGAGTAGATATCGCAGTCTTCATTTGAAGCATTGCGTATTTCATTCCAATACAGTTTCTTGTGCCGCCACTAAAAGAAATGTACGCATAAGGATGACGACTGCGACACACGTCTGGTAAGAAGTTGTCAGGATTAAATTTTTCTGGATCCTTATAGCTTTGTGGATTTAAATGCAAACAATAAATGGGAATCGCAATAATTGTGTCTGTAACAAAATAATATTTGAGAACTAATAATAAGGTTCTGTGAAGACATGTAATTTAAAAACATTTATTTTTTATTTTTAATAGGTTCTACCCGCCGGGATTAGATATTTTCCAATCATCATTTCGTTTTCTACTTGTCTGAGCACTAGAGGAACAGCTGGATAAAGTCGCATGGTTTCTTTGATAACGCGTTCTAAGTATTCCATTTTTTGTAAATCCTCGTATGTAGGCGGTCTGTTTAAATTACCATCCGAAAATATTGAATTTATTTCTTGATACACCTAGGGTCAAATATGATTAAATAATTTTAATTTTTAATAAATATGGAATTGTAACTTATTACAGAAATAATTACAATTTGTTGAACATCTTGATGATGAGCCAGCATAAATATAATTAATGAATTTGCTT
Source organism: Adelges cooleyi (assembly GCF_023614345.1). NCBI lineage: Eukaryota > Metazoa > Arthropoda > Insecta > Hemiptera > Adelgidae > Adelges > Adelges cooleyi. Next base: position 140,165 of record NW_026096507.1, read on the forward strand.
TTGCAGTTGTTTCATGTCCCGCTTAAACAGAATTTTGGAAATAGTGCTTCTTATTGTAAGTAAAAAAATTATTTTTGGGTGTAGGGTTTTGATTTTGAAGAGAATGAGATAAGTTGTTTCCTTATTTGTTATTATAAGAAGAACATATGATGTATTCAAAGGTTTTACAAGTATATTAACAGAAACATAACAATAAATAATGCATCAATGAAATACCAATATTTTTAACTCCAAAAAGAAGCTTGAACACATTGCTAAATTTTACCTTTTACCGCAATAGAATTTAAGTATATGATAGAAAAAACTGTTAAGCAAACTTATGGTTAAATATATAGTAAAGATATAAAATCTACTTGAACCCTACACCATAAAAATTGTACACTTCTTGCGTACACGTGTTACGACAACGATGTTGCCATCTTCAGCGCTAACAACAGACTGGCTCAGTCTTAATAATACTATTTATTTGTTATTAATTGATTTCTATATTGAAAATTATTTTCTACTTTTTAGTTTATTTTACTATTTAAGCTTGTTTTTTAGTTTTTTTAAACTATATATTTTTATTTTCCACTTTTTAGTTCGATGTGCTTTAAAATCGTGTTTTTTTATTCTAGTACATATTTAATTCTAGTACATACGTGTCTCTATTACTTGAAAACTTCAGGTAAACAACAATGAATACACGCATGTACGTTCGGTTGCCTATCTCTTTTAGTTACATAGTTATATAGTTACATACAAACATACAAACATACATACATACATACATACAGGTGAAGCTAATATAAGCGTGTTAAAAATAAATAGTATTATTGTGAAAAAAGTGTGGGGCGCTTTTCAAGAACTGATATATGTAGCACCCCACGCTTTTTTCACATTAATACTATTTATTTTTTATAAATTGATTTCTATATTGAAAATTATTTTTTACTTTTTAGTTTATTTTACTATTTAATCGTGTTTCTTAGTTTTTTTTTATCCTTAGAATAATTACTACCGGTGTAACTAACACAAGAGTAAGTATAATAAATTGAAAATAAGTCATATTATAAATCTGAAAATTAAGCAAAATATGAATTAGAAACATTTAACTTACAGTGTTTTATGGCTCAAATCAATCTAAATTGCTGATGAATTCATATAGTTATACAGTGTGTACTTTTCAATGATATTTTGGTTCCACGGTTAACTACATAAAGTACTATACATTAAGTGTATTTAATTTTTGGTAGTAAAACTTACTTGTTGAAATACGAAAACCATGTTTTCGGTGCCGATGAAATTATATAGTTGTACAGTGTGTAAGTTTTAAACACAAATAGTACATTTCTGATAATCTGGTTCCTTATTTAAGTTTTTCTTGGAATTTAATTTAGTGTACATATTATTATGTCAAATAGTTTTTATTCCTACGGTTTCTCTTCGATAATAATTCTACAATAATTAAAAATATATAATAATTTATTAATTTTTAATATAAATGCAAATATTTTATACAAAATTTAATATTTTTCATTAATTTTTTTTCACATAATTAAATTTTTACTTTTAACTTCAAAATTTAACGAAACATATTATATTAAATTTAAATGTTTCGTTAAATTTTAATAACTTGAAACAATTGTTTTAATTAAATTTGGAAACTAGTGTTTGACAATGATTTATTTAAAATTGCCTAGTAGGAAATTTTTACATAATTAAATTATACATTTTTTAATTATTTAGCAAGCTAAAAAACGTTACGTAATAATACACAATAAATAACTTAACCTCTGAGCAGTGGCACCTTTGAGAATCTCGTTGGCGGTTAAGCAGCGGTGTTAACACCGCTTCCTATTATGGCCCAAGAAAACATATTTTATTTTTTTACCTACTATGTTGATAATCTATCAACTAAAGAACAGGAATATACACAAGGTTGACCTCACATGCTTAAATGCATTGCATTCAGTAAAGGCGTAGAGGACTAAGGCGACCTATAATGGTCGTAAAATAATCTCAAATTTGAAGAACCATAATACATACACGATTATGTTTATTTTTTTTTAAATAATGTGAAATTGTAATTCTATTAATTTATTGTTGTGTGTTAGTAATTTATGCAATAAGTTAAAGAAAGTTATTCCATTAGAATTAGCTGTAAACGTAATATTTTATTATGTTATGCATATTGATATAATTATATCATATGGAATTACAAATATTTGATTAAAACTTAAAGTTTTCTATTATTTTTATTAATATATGCATTTATAATTTGTATATATATGTATACAGGTTGAAAATAGGTAATTCAAGAAATTAATTCAATTTTTTCGGAAATTTACAAAAAAATGGTATACCTAAAAAATGTGTTTTAATAAAACAAACGATTTCATGTAGTTGCAACCCTGGTAGCCAAGAAAGTAGAAAATGAAACGACGATAGGAAATATGTAATCACAGCAGATAACACCAAAGAAAAGAAAATAATTATTCAAATGTCTTTGCTTGTTGATATCAAATAATAATAATAGTTACCTATTGAATATTAAATAAATATAAAAATATCTATTACACACACTATTATCGTGATTCCTATTTATTTATTACACTTGAATCGTCAATAATTACTTGATTTTTTAAAAACTATTAAAATAATAGGAATCATAATAATGTGTCTATAATATATATTTAAATATTAATGAAAATAAAATACTTAACAAACAGTTATTTTTAAATTTAGCTATATTTATTTATTAAAAAACACCAAAGTGTAGTATAATAAGGTATCGTGAGTAAAATTAAACAAAATCGTTTTTTAAGAAAATATTATAACAGAAAGTTACTATTGCTTCTCAAATATTAAGTTCTTTAGAAATATTTAAATTTGTAAATGGTTTTATGCTATGGTCAGTATCCAATAATTGTTCCGAAACAGGAGATTTGTGTGCTTCTTGTTCAGAATAAAATTGATTTGATTTTAAGGATAGTTTGGCTAATACATTTAAAATTATGTCGCTATACATAGCTGTATTCATTCTAGAAGTATAAAAATAAAAGTTAATGTTTGACACAAGCCAGTTATAATTCCTTTGAAAAAATAGCAAAATTATCATAATAATAACAACATCTTATATTGTTTTTATGATAATAGTATATTAATAATCCTTAATTTTTAGTTCAGTATAAATTTGTTTGATTTGATTTTAAGAAGAATTTGGTTAATATATTTAATTAGCTAATAAAAACAGACGTGTGCAATTTGTATTGTAATTTGTAATACATTTTTTTAGTATAGTTATTTTTTTAATACATAGCAGCTACGCTTAAAAAGTGACATAACTGGAAAAATGCCATTTTTTAATAAAGTCATTTAAAAAAAGACAACATAATGTAAAATAATGTTATACCATAAGTGACGTGCGCCATCTATCGGTGAAAACTAATAATAATTTTTTGAGTTATGTTAATTTTTAAGCGGGGGTGCGAAATAGTTATGTATAGGTTTTAGTATGAAACAATGAAAGTCTTTTAGTATAGTGTAGTATGTGTCATTAAAATTGCTCATTTAAAAGTTAAATGTACAAATTCATTATGAGAAAAAATATAATGAAGAATATTACATTTATAATAAAATGATTACATATGTACATTGAATTACTGACTGAATCGAAGAAAAAAAATGGAAATAAAAACTAATTGATAAAATATAAATAGAAAATTAATTTCTAAGAAAAACGTATTTAAGGAAAAAGAATATCAGGAATTTACTATTTATGTTTAAGACTTACACAATGTATAACTATATAATTTCATCGGCAATCGTGTTGTGTTAGCCTCACGCAGTGCATAGTTTAGGTATTTAAATCTTATAATTAATCGTATTCATATTTCCTTATTTATAATAATACCTTAATAATCATTATGTTGTACAATATCATCGAAAATCTTTGTTCAACTTTTTTATTTATTAATTGAATTTTTTTGCTATTTTTTTACGGTATCACAAATTTTCTAATCAACCATTCTAAATGTTTTTGTAAATGTTATACAAAAAAAAAATATAATTGTTTGTTTACTTGCTTAATATAAATCGATTTTAATATGAACAATTACTACTTATAAATTTTCATGACAATATTAATTAATTCTTGTAAAACAAGTGATATACTGATATACTATATGTATGAATGATATAGCAGTTCATTATGATCTAATCTTATCAAACTAAACGAGGGTAAATTTGTAAAAAGTTTTAAAATGAAAACTCGCTTTTTGTAGCCCACACAATATTATATCTTACTGGTTGTGGCATTTTTAAAGCTAATATTGTGTATACATTTTAGCGCTTTACTCTATGTAGGTCATATAGAATCCCGTCAAAAGGAGGTACCAATAAAGGAACGATCAGCAACATCAACTAAAAGAACTCGAAGTCGCATCAATCAATTTTATCGACATCCACGCTTTGGACTTATTGCAATCTGAAGATTCTCTTTCTTTGTCTCCCGTAATAATATTCGCATAATAAAAAATCAGTATTTCTCGTGTACAATAACTAGTTATGACAGCAATTTGTTATCTTTAGGAAGCATTACAACTAATTCTCAATCGTGACTCGGTGAATCGTATACTATCGCAGTGGATATATTCCGTGCGGTTTGTCAATGGATCAAAAACTACCAAAACAACCTAGATTCTGATGATAAAACTAACATTTTATATGCCGTCAGATATCAGCTTATGGATGATGAGGAACTGTCTGAAGTTAGGCGATCAGATCTGGTTAGTTCGGATACAAATATTTTGGATGTAATAAAAGAGTCCCTCACAAAAATATTTCATGATCGAGAACTGATGTAACTATTTGCGGTTGGGAAATGCGCGCAGATAAAAAACATACTACATTCCACTTCCCTCCCATTCTAACTTTTACACACTTATAACTTCATAAATAGTTATCTGAAACTGGTTATCGACCAGTCAAAATTTGTAATAAATTATTCTCTATTTTAAAAGGTGATAAAATAAATACGTTACCACTTAAGTTTCAAAAGTTCCTTGAAAAAAATATAAGTCGGGAGGAGGGAAAAAAAAAATTTGTGAAAAATTGAGATCACGTTGTATAAAAACAATATGAAAAATTAAATTAAATTATAAATTAAACCCAGTGAGATATTGACTGATCCATGATAAAAGAATCATACTGTATAATATTTTTTGACATGATATGTATCATATATTCGTCTTCCCGCCTCCAAGTACCATAAACATATTCATGATGCACTATCATTATTTTAAGGGAATAAATAAACCTTTTTTGAATAGCAAGTGGTAAATTGTTTTGAAGGCGCCTGTAGCATTACCGATGGAGAAGAAGAAAACACATACATATAAATAACCATGATACATTTAAATTAGTGTCGTATTTACAGTGGTTGATCAGAGTTATATACCATTAACAAAAGTCATTTTTTTTTTTTATATAAGACAATTTAATAATCTATTTGTTAAACAGGAAACACTTCATGTATTCAAAGAAGCTTCGGATAGAATTTTTTTTTCTCGATACATTTTTTTCTAGAAAAAAAATCATAGTTCACCTTTTTTGGCCCCCGTGTTTTTGACTTTCTGAAAACAGATAGTCCCTTTTTGTATACGACAATAGATTTACATGAATTGCAAAATACAATAATAAACCTTGCCTATACTTTTTGCTACTGCACGATCAAATTCACCAGGGCCTCGCACAAAGAACGCACACCAGTTGTGTACATATTTCTTTCTATGAAAAACACTATCACGTATGCTAAAAAATTGTGCGCTATTTTATCGAAACAATATTTTCTCGTTAGATTTCAATACCTATGGACGGTGTATTATTTTTTTAAGCGTTTCGTATAGTATTCATAGATAATTTAACACGTATAACACCATGGTGTTTATTTATATTATTATGCTAATCGTTTTACGGTCAACTCCGGGTACGTAATATATTTCATTTGCATCTACATAAATAATTGCCTTCTTAAAATCGAAAAACATAGCCATAAGCGATATATTCTAAACCCAACTATGGTAATTGTCGTTATCTACGGTATTTGCTATTTTCTCACTAAAAGATGGCCTAGTAAGATTTACTTATCCTTTCACAAAACCTCCTTGCTGACTAGTTATGATGTCTAAGTTAAGCGCTAAAAAGCTCCGGTGGAGGCTAATTTGATAATTTTGACAACTTTAACGGAAGGTTAGTTCGTAGTCTCTGCCCTTAATTTTATATTAACTGCTAAAAATGGTAAACGATTTCACAATTATTATTAAACCGTACTGCAAACACACAATTAAGTTATTGTTATTTTTTCATTTGAAAAACTAAAAAACAATATTAAAAAATAAATGAAAAATTGTTCAATTATTTTACAATTATAAAACTTTAGTGCACTAGTGCTATATAATTATTATTATTATTTCATTAAAAATATCAAATTTTACTATTTAAAAAAATTGATGATAAATCAAACCGCAGGACACTAATTCTTACTGTAAATAAACAATACAAATTCATTTGTAAAATTAATTTTATATTTTAGCATACTCTGGTCCTACCGAGAATCCATCGTCTTCGACCAATCCGGCCGGTGACGAGCAAATTGATCACACTCATTTCTTGACCGACGAATGTCGTCGTTTCGATAGCAAAAAGTTTTTGAATGAAAAGTATGTATTATGACATTTCATAAGATTCCATTAGATGTATAGGACTGGTGGTTTTTAATTATTAAGAACATTACGTTTTATTTAGTATTAACCACTTAACCCGTGTAATAACCTGTACAATATATGTATAATAACATAGTGTTGCCTACTATAACATGGCCATAAAAAAAAAAAAAATTGGACTCGTCAATAAAAATAATTGTTATAAGCAAAACATACTAATTATGAAATATAAAATTATCACATATATATAAAAATAAAGCAATAAAATTTAAAAAAGTTTTTCAGCCGAGTCTGCAACCACGAAAGAGCATTTTCATGTCTAGTTGGAGTATCGAATAAATTTAGAGTATATTAACAAGCTAGTATCTAAGGTGGCCAGTAAACATATCAAGATTCTGGCTAATATTTTAGTGTTTTCATAATATCTGGCCCAAAACAATTCATAGGAAATTAACCTGTTAAATTACATTGAATTTATTTTTCAGTTATAAATTGATCGTTGTGAATACAACATATCTCTCACACCAATATATTACCCGTATCTCCCACCCCTATCACTCACCCCAATCTCTCACCCCATATCACTATCCCTCTATCTCCCACCCCATCTCCTACCCCCTATTTCCTACCCCTATCTTCTACCCCAACCCCATCCCATCCCCATTCCCATCCCAACCCCGTCTCCGTGTCGTAATGCTCTTTTCGTTACGCTTTTTTGATAACACTAAATAAATAATACTTTTTTCGGTTATGTGCCAGAGTTAAGACATGAAAATGTCAAAAACTATTGGGGACAAAACAAGATAAAAATAAATAATACAGACATACAAACCATACAAATGATCAGCAATTAACATAAATATATCTTAAATTATACTATTTCCTACTATATCTATTTACTGCCTCATGCTGTTTAAGAATTATGGGAGAATTTGAATAATTAGTTTTCTTACTGCAATTCATTCTTATCTAATGTCTTCATTATATTTCAATGTAAATGATAATATGTTTTCTATTTCTCTTATACCATTTTCAGTTTAAAACTTTATATCATAAAACCTTCTACAACATTCACTTTTTAAAAATCATTTGAAGTTTTTTTTTTATTTTAATTAACTATCTTTAATCTACAGCTAGATTTTCTTTAAATGATTATTAATGTAAAACTAACTCTTCAGCAATGTTTCTTTATCAAAATTAAGCAATGGAGCAAGTTATATAAACCTTAAAGGTGTAATAAAACAACGAAGTTTAGAATTTCTTTCCTAGGGGAATCATGCAGGAAACTTAGTTGGCATCTAATGTTGAAAAATATTTGGCATTAGATAATTGAATTTTGATAACTTTAAAATTAGGAAGAATATAATGTGAATTTTTTGTGGCTTTTTTCAAATTTTTTGGATCCAGACCTATTATTCTTCTTAATTACAGGGTCAAATGAATTAATCTATTCCGTTGGGGTCGTTATCTTTATAATACTATAGATTTACAAATATTGTTTAGTTCTTTAATTAGTTGATTATGTAAGAAGAAGATTTTTTTCTTGGAGCGTCTATTATATGTTGGACACTGTGATCAACGTGTATATTACATTATATAGGAAAGCTGCCTAGGGCTTCAAAAATATCACTAAACTTATTTTTAATAGTTGTATCAGTATCTTCAACACAATTAACTAATCTAAGTTTATTTTAATTATTACATGTTAGTAGAGCTAATATTGTAGTGCAGTCAAATTCAATTATAGAAAAAGCATAATCTTATAACAAAATTTAAGTTTACAATTATCAATAGAAAGAATTCTACTTAAGCATGTATAGACATAAATTTCGTGTTTAATTGTTTATTAATGATAGAATATTTTTTTTTTTTTTGAAAAATTATTTCGTGATGGTATGTTTAGTGATTACCTGGGCGTCAGTGTCCAGCGGACCCCCATAATATTACCGTTAATAGATTAATCAACTTATATCATAACCATGACGAATCTTATAGATATTGACTTACAAACGTAGCGTTTATATTAAGCTACTCTAGTTAAACTAAAATCTCGATTTTTTTTTGTGGGTTGGTTGCTTTCTGCTTAACGCCATTCAATGTATAACATTATATCCTTAAAGCAGGATATTTTAATTTATGTTGTAGTAAAAGCGTGTAAGATTATTATTATTATTAATAATTTTATGGAAGTATCAGCTTAAAACTATTTATTTCTACAATTAATAGGAATATGCTATGGTCAAATATGAATAGTAACATCAACATTAATTACACTAAATTAGCTATCTCTAAAACACTCCCTTGAATATGAATACAAAATGAATATAATTTATCAAAATGTAGTATTAAATATAAAAAAAATACAAGCAGTTTATAACTAAATTTATTTTTGGAATTTCTCTGAATTATTTTTAAAGATTTAAAATTATACATAAATTATTATTCATTTATAGTATTTCTAAGTATATTACTAACATATTTTGATATTTATTTTAGGTGTTCGGATGTTGTTTTAGTTGTAGGCGAAAAAAGATTCCCCGCCCATCGTGCTGTGTTAGCCTCACGCAGTGATTACTTCAGGTAATAATATCTTCAAGCATATTATTCTCTTTTTGGATTGATTGGTCAATTGTTCTAATAGTAAAAATTTTTTTACTTTTTTACTATTATTTAGAAAAGCATATTTTTTAATTTTTACGGTTAGGTTAGGCTCACTAATTTCCTAATCAACCAACCTAAATTTTTTTGAAAAAACAGCAACATCGATTACCTTAAGATTTTTTACTGTTTTGTAATCTATATTTGTTAGTTTACTTGCTTGATATAAATTTATATTATGAACCATTACCACTTATACATATTTATGTCAATATTAATATATTTTTGTAAAACAAGTAAACAAGTTATATAGTAACTATGCAAACAGATTGTATGACTTATTACATAGCTGTTCATTATAATCTAACATACTTAAACAAAACTAAAGTAAATTGAGTAGCCCATACAATGTGCCTTACTGGTTGTAGCACATACAATGCATTTTTTTATGTTAATATTGGATACATTTTTTCAGTGGATTACTGCGTAGCGGATATGAAGAAGCTCATAAAAAGGTGGTGACAATAAAGGAAGGATCATCAACATCAATTAAAGAACTTCTTAAATATATTTATTTCGGTAAAATGAATTTAAGAGTACTAGAGGTAACTTGTAATGTAAATATTTAGAACATAAATATATTTTATAGAAAAGGATTTGTCGAATATATATAAATATATTATGTATTAGAGTAACGTAATTTTGGAGTTATTAATTCTCTCGAGTATATGGCGTTTTACAAACTTACAATTTTCACTGTCCGAGTACTTGTGTAATCACATCAATGTAGACAGTGTGAGTGCGTTGTTTGTTGTTGCATTTTACTATCAACTCAAAGAACTTGAAGTCGCATCAATCAATTTTATTGAAATACACGCTTTGGATGTATTGCAATCTGAAGATTCTCAATCTTTGTCGGCCGTAATTATATTTTATAGTAAAAAATCAATATTGCTCTTGTTAGCTAACTAGTTGTGACAGAAATATTGTTAATATTGTTTGATATAAATATCAAAGATTTAGTATAATATTATTTGAATACCAACAAGGTTAAAATTTATTTTTTTCCTGATTTACTTTAATAGTTGTTAATTTAATTTATTCATGAATAAAACAAATTGTAAATGCACCGAACAATGAGTTATAACTTTTAATTTTTTTTTAATAATTTTCGCACAACAGTTATTTAAATACATAATTTGCTTTTTTGACATCTTGATTGACAAAAAAATTACACAGCCATTCATTTGATCGAATTCTTGCTATTTCAGCGCTTACTCTTATTACATTGAAGTATCAGAGGATATGAACAATTGGCTCCGTGTAGTTGATCATTCAAGTTATGACTGTCGTAACACTCAACGTTTGTGGATTAACCGAATATATGTTAGGTACATCCGTGTTGTTGGCACCAAAAATACTGTTAATAAGACTTTTAAATTTTTAAAAGTCATGTACAATACGGACAATATGCATTTGGTGGAAATAAAAAACGGATTAGTTGGTAAGGACAACACGAAAATAACTCGTTCTTTGAATAATATAAAAAAAAAACTTATTTATCTAATTAACTGATTTTTATCTATTAGCTCCAAAGTACAATGTTGCTTTATCATCTATGGATACGGCTGTAACCGAAGGTTATTTTTTTGGCAAAAGAATGGCCCCGTTGTCCCAAAAGATGAGAGAAAGCATTTTGGATGATGACTATAAAAACTACGATGGGGATCTTGGATATACATATCATTTCCTGGTATCGGGAGAATGTATAGAGGTTCAACTCGCCCAACCGTATGTGCTCAGTTCAATGAGGTAATCGTTTACAGAATATTTACTTTTTACTTTGGTATCTATTATTTAACTATAATATTTTTGGTGTCTGAAGTATATTTTAAAATAATTTTAGGTTAACTGTGGCAATAAGATTAAGATTATATCAGTATTGTCATTATTTATAGGATGCTGCTTTGGGACCGCGATAGCCGAACCTACAATTACACTGTTCAAGTTTCAGTCAATCGTAAAGATTGGGACATAATAATAGATAAATCTGAAAAATCGGCACGATCGTGGCAGTTGTTGCTATTTGAACAAAGGCCGGTAGTGTATATACGTATTACTGGCGTTCGCCTAACGACGCCAACGATAATTAGGAACGATGAAAAAGTAAAATAATTGAGCTAAGATTGTTTTTAGACATTGTTAAAAAACTTTTTTTTTCGTAGACTTTTAGGATAGTGTATTTGGAGGCACCCGCTCAAGTATCGCTAGATTCCAAAGTCACAAAACCGTGGAAGTCGATATGGCAGCTTTTAAATCGGAAATAGCGCCACCATTTGTCCGAAGGCCAACTTCTACATGGAACTAATGGGGTTTTATACATATTATTATTATGGGTTACAGTCAATTTTATTGCTTGATAAATATATATATATATTCAATTTAATATAAAATTTAAGTATATACCCTTTTAAGATATTTGCGTTAACTAAACATCCTAATATACAATATTGAAAACCAATAAAAATACACTGAGAAACAAAACACTTCGTACTACATGTTTCATGAATATCATAGAGTTTTATTTCTTTGTGTATTATTATGTTAATAACAAAAAAAAGTGTCTTTATATTTGGTTTTAAAACAGTAAACAATTTCAGTAAATTCTACTGAATTGGAAAATATCTAAGTACTATAAACTACTCATTACGTTCTTGATTCTATTTTAACGTAACATCCGTTAATAAATTCCAGTGCTATGGTACACGATAGTTTAAGATTTTGCGGAGTAGGGCATTTCTTTGATGGCGAAAAACGGTAGGACCTTAAAAGAGTAGATATCGCAGTCTTCATTTGGAGCATTGCGTATTTCATTCCAATACAGTTTCTTGTGCCACCACTAAAAGGAATGTACGCATAAGGATGACGACTGCGACAAACGTCAGGTAAAAAATTGTCAGGATTACATTTTTCTGGATCCTTATAGCTTTGTGGATTTGAATGCAAACAATAAATGGGAATCGCAATAATTGTGTCTGTAACATAATAATATTTGAAAACTATTAATTTAGTTCCATTTAGACATGTAACTAAAAAAAAAATACATTTCTTAATAGGTTCTACCGGCCGGGATTAGATATTTTCCAATCATCATTTCGTTTTTTACTTGTCTGAGCACTATAGGAACAGCTGGATAAAGTCGCATGGTTTTTTTGATACCGCGTTCTAAGTATTCCATTTTTTGTAAATCTTCGTATGTAGGCGGTCGATTTAAATCACCATCCGGAAATATTGAATTTAATTCTTGATATACCTAGGGTCGAATATAATTAAATAATTTTAATTTTTAATAAATATTGAATTGTAATTTATTACAGATATAATTACATTTTGTTGAACATTTTGATGATGAGCCAGCATAAATATAATTAATGAATTTGCTTTTGCAGTTGTTTCATGACCCGCTTGAATAAAAATTAATTTAAATAACGTTTATTTAACAGAATTTTGGTAGTAGTGCTTCTCATTGTAAGTTAACATTTTTTTTGGAAAGGGGTTGAGTTTAAAGAGAATGAGATGAAATTTTTCCTTGTATTTTGTCATTATAAGTATATTTTGAGTACAACATATGATGTATTGACTTTTTGTAAAAACATATTAACAGAAACATAATATATAATACATCATTGAAATATCAGTATTTTTAACTCCAAAAAAAAGCTAGAGCACGTTGCTAAAATTTACTTTTTACCGCTTTAGAACTAAAATATATTGTTTACCACTTATAATGGTTATAAGTTCGTCCCGCATTTCTTCATGTGATATTTGATGTTCGTTTGCTAACAGAATTTCAATTAAAGATTTAACCTTTTGATAACTACAATCTTCGTCACGACACCCGTTAATCATAGTTTTTGTTTTTTCATTTAGTTCGACTTTTTTCTTCTGGATTAAACCATTTACAAATTTATGCATTAAATGTTGACTATTTCGTTGTCGTGTTTTTTCGATGACAGCGAAAACCAACTCGAAATTAAAAACCACGGATTCGAAATTCTGTATGCAAAGATCTAAAATAAAACAATAAAAACAATAAACTGCATAACAGATATTTAATTACAACATTGCGGGAGCATAATAATATTTTCCCAGTCTCGCGTGATCTAGTGAGGCAGTTAAAAAAAAACTACTGCTAGACGTGCATAACTATTTCGGAAATCATGGTTTTCTTTGTTTTGTGAGTTACATTCTTCTCCCAACACTGTTCTTCCAATAGTGTCCATCGATGCTAGTTCGAATGCATAGCTTATTTCACATTCAAATGAATTGCTTTTACTATTTTCACTCAATATGTGTTCGAGAATTTAGGATTCTTCGTAGAATAAAGTAATTAATGATTTTAAATTTGAATACTTTAGCCATTGATTTATAATTTTCCTAAATAACGTACGTTTTTTTAATTATTCACCTCCTTTAAATAGGAACAGTTTGATTCATTAGTTTCTTATAAAATATTTATAATCATGATATTATATAATATATCATATATAGAAGGAGTTGCTGAGTGGGTAAGGCGACAGTGTGTTAACGCTCACTGTCGCCGGTTCGACATCTCATGATGGCAGCTTCGGCCCTGCATGGCCCGTTCAGCTACATGATGATAATGATTATATATATTTATAAATTACAATATTTTACCTGTTTTTTCTATAGTCATGAACATTGTTAGTTGTAATTAGCCCCTTAGCCGAGAAAACATCTTCAATTAACGAATAAGGTATATCCTTTTGAAAACAAATGACACTATTCAATACTATATCTATATCTTTAGCGTTGGATATACCAACAATCAGTTTGTTAAACGACCAAAATTTAAATAATGTATGCTCGTACCTTTAACATATAGATCTCGTTTTATAATTTGTCTATAAATACTTATATTATATATTTAAACAGTTAACATAAAAATCACAACCAAAGATTCCTGCATTTAATCCAATTTTAATATATTCTACCTTAAAGTTCTGTAGCATGTATGTGTTTCTAAAGACATTTGTGTTAATATTTTGGGCCACAGTAAAAAACTAACTATTCCCGAATTGATGATCACATTTCGTTGAAATAATCGTGATGATATTCATTGGTTCAAGGCTACATTATCCCACAAAATGTATGCAAGTAAACTAAGAGTATTTTTTTTTTTGTATAATGATAAGCTGGTCTTACTGCATTGTCTTTATAGTATTCAACAAATTGGATGAGACACGTATCAATTGTTTAATAACTTAAAAATGTTTTCGGTAACTAGACCACATCATACCACAAAACTTGACATGTTTATTTACGATTACTTACTTCTTGCATAATAGTTTCACATTCTCTAAAAACTTTTCTAGTTCTTGATTTATAACCGTTGGACTTCCAACAAGAAAAATACCTTTTGGACCAGGTATTTGAGCAGTCAAAGTAATTTGCCTTCGGTTTTTTATCCTTTGAATAATTACTACCGATGTAACTAACACAAGTGTAAATATAATGAATTGAAAATAAATCATATTATAAATCTGAAAATTTAGCAAAATATGAATTAAAAACATTTAGCTTACGATACTTTTTGGCTCAAATCAATCTAAATTGCTGATGAATTTATAAAGTTATATAGTGTGTACTTTATAATGATACAATGGCATCACTGTTGTAAGCTTTAAAACAAATAGTACACTTTTGAAATTTTGGTTTCTTATATAAGTTTTTCTTGGAGTTTAATTTAGCGTACCTTAATATATATATCTCTATGAATGTTGTATACATATATATAGTATTATTATAGAAAAACTCTTTATTCCATCTATGATGAGCGAAATATATATATTTATATAAGTAAGTATATAAGTTATCCTAAATTCAATTTAATATGCTTGTAAAGGTTAACTACATAAAGTACCAAAACATAAAATGTATTTAACGTTTTTAGTAAAACTTACTTGTTGACATGGAAAATTCATGTTTTTAGTTGGTGATGAAATTTTTTAGTTATATACTCGTAGTGTGTACTTTAAAATTATATCATGGTTTCACTGTTGTAAGTCTTAAACACAAATGGTAAACTTCTGATATTCTTGTTCCTTATATACATTTTTCTTAAAAATTTAATTTAGTGTATATATTATACCTATTAATTTTTATTTCAATTGTTTCTTTTCAATTCAGACATTAATTAAAAGTATACAATAATTTGATTATTTTTAATATAAATGCAAATATTTTATACTAAATTTAATGTAGTATTCTTCATTAAATTTTTTTCACATAATGAATTTGTACATTAAACTTTCTTATAGCGGGGAATTTTAATAACGCATTATGAATTTAATTTTTATATTATTTTACAAGAATATAAAGCTTAGAACATCTATAATCCGGCCAAGTAAATAAAAATTATAAAAATTTCATTCAATATATTATGATACAAATTACTTACTCGAAAGGAGCATCCATGTTACATAAACAGCGTCGAAGTACAAACAAAATGGTAAAATATCTCGTAATAGATGAAAATATTAATAAATGTCGTTAGTGGGATTTAATCTTTACATATAAATAAAGCTAACAAACCGTAATAGTCACGATAAGTATATTTCCAATTACACAAGAAACTTCCAAGAAATTTTAAATTCCGGAAAATAGGTCTATTACCGTTGCCAAATGGCATCACATGGCGCTAATGGGTTAATATTATTTAAAGGTTGAACATATAACCAAAAAAAAATATAGCAACCTATATTTAAATCAATTAATTTTAACTTATTGATCATCCATCAAAATATTAACTAAATATTAACTATTTTTGTAAGCGTTGTATAGGTTTTTAAGTTGTGTTGAAAAGTTTTATTTTAAAATAATAATTACCCATTCACAAATATTTGTACCTAACATTTCAAATGTTTCTTTTTCTTCAATAATCTATTTTAAAAAAATTAATGATTTATGTTATCCACAAAAAAAAAATCTTCCTACAACTGTATGTATAATAATTCCAACTCTGTTCATAATTTAATATATCAGTTTGAGGTTACCTATGTTAAACGGGTTTTTACAGTTGATTGATTGAATAATTTGTTAGTTTAACAAAAATAGACTCCTAATAACTTATTTTAAGTTTTACAATTCTTAGCATTTTCTTGATTGTTTCTATAGATAATATTTAATTTAGTTTAACATGAATTGACCTTGCCCGATATTATGATTTTATCATTTATGATACATTTGGTCTTGCAGTTTTAAATGATTGTACTTTTGATTTTGATACATAACAGTACATAACAATTTATTTTTTTATTAATTACTTAAATAAAACACACCTAAACATTTTAAATTACAAGCTATTATGTTCTCGGTTCTATTTTAACGTAACATCCATTGATAAATTCCACTGATGTAGTAAAAGATAATTTGAGATCCTTCTGCGTAAGGCATTTTTCCGATGGCGAAAACCGATAGGACCTTACAAGAGTAGATATCGTAGTCTTCATTTGAAGCATTGTGTATTTCATTCCAACACAGTTCCTTGAGCCACCACTAAAAGGAATGTACGCAAAAGGATGACGACTGCGACACACGTCAGGATTAAATTGTTCTGGATCCTTATAGTACTTGGGATTTGAATGCAAACAATGAATACAAATCAGAATAATTGCGTCTATAAAATAATAATATTCGATTATTATAACTTCATCACCATTTAGCTATGAAATTTAAAAAAAAAATTTTTTTATTCTACCTGTCGGGACAACATATTTCCCAATCATCATTTCGTTTTCTACTTTTCTGGCAATTAGGGGTACAGTTGTATGAAGTCGCATGGTTTCCTTAATTACACGTTCTAAGTATTCCATTTCTGTAAATCATCGTGTGTAGGTGATCGGTTAAAATCGCCAGCAGAAAATATTGAATTTATTTCTTGATATACCTAGGGTCGAAAATAAATAGTTTTCTTAAAATAAATATGGAATTGTAATTTATTTCAGAAATAGTTACATTTTGTACATTTTATATCAGGAAATAAATGTTTCTATGGACTCACAAAAATATTAGGATCACGATCTCTGTCAATAGAAATGATGATACAACTATACATAACCTTAATACGCCCAGTTGTCACTTATGGGGCTGAGGCCTGGCCATTGAGAAAGACTGAGGAAAGGAAATTACTGGTTTTTGAAAGGAAAGTTTTAAGGAAGATTTTTGGACCTGTTATGGACAGAGAAACGGGAGAGTGGAAAACGAGAAAAAATGAGGAACTGGAAAGGATGTTCCGGAAAGAAAATATATTAAGCGTAATCAAAAGCCGAAGACTTCAATGGGCTGGACATGCTATGCGAAGCCAGAACCATCTCATAAGGATGACATGGACGAGAACCCAGTAGGCAGGAGACCACTGGGAAGACCACGATTGAGGTGGGAAGATGTGATAAGAAAAGACGTGGAAACACTGAACGAAGGACGGGATTAGAAAACAAGAGCGGTGGATAGGGAAGACTGGAGGATTGGATGTGTGATGGGATGGTCTTGATGGCCGGAAAACCCAAGAAGAAGAAGAAGATTGGTTTTTATTAAAATTCGATTGGTTGTTAAAATATATATTTGAAAATTTCCCACTAGGAAGGTAAAATTTAATTTCCACTAGGAAATTTCCAAAAACACATTGTATATCGCTAGTAGGAAACCCCAAGGTTAATTAAAACAATTGTTTTATTTTATTAAAATGCAGAGCAATATACAACTATACAAACGTAATTTTTAAAATTAGCAACTTGGTAGTTCACATTATTTTTTACTAAACATACTTTATATTCATTATGCGTATTAATTGTACTATATTTTAAAAAGTAAATTAACAGGCTAAAGAGCCAAACTTAATATTAAATTAAAAAACACCAAAGTGTAGTATAACAAGGTATCGTCAGTAAAATTAAACAAAATCGTTTTTTAAGAAAATGTTATAACAGAAAGTTACTATTGCTTCTCAAATATTAAGTTCTTTAGAACTATTTCAATTTGTAAATGGTTTTATGCTATGGTTAGTATCCAATAATTGTTCCGAAACAGGAGATTTGTGTGCTTCTTGCTCAGAATGAAATTGATTTGATTTTAAGGATAATTTTGCTAATACATTTAAAATACCTATACAAAATAAAATATATGTATTTAGATGGTTAATGATGCCTCTTCTTAAGAATAAGAACAATTAAGTATTATCAATATGCATAATATAATAAGATAAAACTTTTACAGCAAAATCTAATGGAATAACTTAGTGCATAAAGTACAAGCACAAAATACAAAATTAATAGAATTACAATTTCAAGTTATTTAAAAAAAATTAAACATAATTGTGTGTGTATTATTCTTTTTCAAATTTGATATTATTTTACCACCTTTATAGGTAGCCTTAGGCCTTTATGCCTTTACTGAATGCAATTAATTTGAACATGTGAGGTCAACCTTGTGTATATTCCTGTTCTTTAGTTGATAGATTATCAACATAGTAGGTAAAAAAATAAAATATGTTTTCTTGGGCCATAATAGGAAGCGGTGTTAACACCGCTGCTTAACCGCCAACGAGATTCTCAAAGGTGCCACTGCTCAGAGGTTAAGTTATTTATTGTGTATTATTACGTAACGTTTTTTAGCTTGCTAAATAATTAAAAAATGTATAATTTAATTATGTAAAAATTTCCTACTAGGTAATTTTAAATAAATCATTGCCAAACGCTAGTTTCCAAATTTAATTAAAACAATTGTTTTAAGTTATTAAAATTTAACGAAGCATATTATATTAAATTTAGGATGAAATATTTACATTTATATTAAAAATAATCAAATTATTGTATACTTTTAAGTATTGTAGAATTCTTATCGAAGAGAAACTGTGGGAATAAAAACTAATTGACATAATAATATATACACTAAATTAAATTCCAAGAAAAACTTATATAAGGAACCAGATTATCAGAAATTTACTATTTGTGTTTAAAACTTACACACTGTACAACTGTGTAATTTCATCAGCACCAAAAACATGGTTTTTGTATTTCAACAAGTATGTTTAACTAACAAAATTAAATACAATTAATGTTTAGTACTTTATGTAGTTAACCATAACTAATTACAAGACACTGTTACAAGTTGGCATTAATATATTTAAATAAAAATCGTGGAATACTTAATAGTCATTGAAGTGGTTTTTTCACAACAGTATTATACCTAGAGTCTTTCAAAGTACTTATGAAAAAAAAAATATATAAAAAACGAAAAAAAAAAATTTCAACAAGTAAGTTTCACTATCAATTTAATGTTTGAGTGCTTTAAGTAGTTAACTTTTATTACAAAATAATTTTGGCGTTAAATAAGATCTGTTCAGTTAAAAACCTTAATTTGTTTACAGTTACGTGGTTTATTGCCACACATAGTATATCACCAATAGTATTTTAGTATTAAAGTTTAAACTCAATCTGTACCTAACCTGTAAGCAATACTCGACGAAACTCCACCTCTCGAAATTTTAAAATAAAATAACTTAAAAAATAATTATTTAAAGCTGGTGGTTGACCATTACAGAAGTTTAATTTTACATTTTAATTTCAGACATTCAGACATTTTAATTTTATTAAATATAATAATTTTTGTAATTAACAAAATAATCCACTAAGAATGAAAACACTGCCTAATAACATAGAATTTTGTTTCTTTAAGTATTATTCTGTTAATAACTAGATAAAATTCTTTTTAATTTTATTATCGAACACTAAACAATTTCATTAAACTTTAATTAAATAAAACCCACCTAAACATTTAAATTTACAAGCTATTATGTTTTGGTTCTATTTTAACGTAACATCCATTGATAAATTCCACTGCTATAGTAAAAGATAATTTGAGATCCATCGGCGTAAGGCATTTTTCCGATGGCGAAAACCAATAGGACCTCACAAGAGTAGATATCGTAGTCTTCACTTGAAGCATTGCGTATTTCATTCCAATACAGTTCCTTGAGCCACCACTAAAAGGAACGTACGCAAAAGGATGACGATTGCGACACACGTCAGGTAAGAAGTTGTCAGGATTAAATTGTTCAGGATCCTTATAGTACTTGGGATTCAAATGCAAACATTGAATACAAATCAGAATAATTGCGTCTATAAAATAATAATATTCGATTATTATAACTTCATCACCATTTAGCTACGAAATTTAAAAAACAAATTTTTTTATTCTACCTGTCGGGACAACATATTTCCCAATCATCATTTCGTTTTCTACTTTTCTGGCAATAAGGGGTACAGTTGTATGAAGTCGCATGGTTTCCTTAATTACACGTTCTAAGTATTCCATTTCTGTAAATCATCGTGTGTAGGTGATCGGTTAAAATCGCCAGCAGAAAATATTGAATTTATTTCTTGATATACCTAGGGTCGAAAATAAATAGTTTTCTTAAAATAAATATGGAATTGTAATTTATTTCAGAAAAAGTTACATTTTGTTGAACATCTTGATAATGAGCAAGCATAAATATAATTAATGAATTTGATTTTGCAGTTGATTCATGTCCCGCTTAAACATAAAACACATTTAAACAACGTTATTTAGAAGAATTTCCCTTACAATTTTGGAAATAATGTTTGCTATTATTTTAAATGTAGAATGCTTAATTTTTTAGATGAAAAGCAGTGATTTTTTGGTTTTGAAGAGAATGAGGTGAAGTTTTTCCTTACATGTCATTATGAAGAATATTTTGAGAACAACACATGATGTATTAATTGACTTCATTAATAAATAATACATCATTGAATTACCGATGTTTTTAACTAAAGAAAATAGTTATAAAACATTGTTAAAACTTTTTACCGCTATAGAATTTAAATATAATGTTTACCACTTATAACGGTTATAAGTTCCTCCTGTATTTCTTTAGGTGATATTTGTTGTTCGTTTGCTAATAGAATTTCAATTAGAGATTTAGGTTTTTGAGAAATACAATCTGTGTCATATTTCCCAATAATTGTAGTTTTCGCTTTTTCATTGAGTTCGACTTGTTTTTTCTGAATTAAGTCATTTACAAATGTATGCATTAAATGTTGACTATTTCGTTGTTCATGTTTTTTTTGATGACAGTGAAAATAAAGTCGATATTAAAAACTCGAAAGTCTGTATGAAAACATCTGTAATTAAAATATAAAAACAATAATCTTCTTAGCGGATATTATATTCTTAGTCCCGTGTAATGTTCTTATGTTACTACAAAAATGAAGAAAAAAACAATTTTACTTTTGCTACAAGTTCATAACTATTTCGGAAATCATGGTTTTCTTTATTTTGTGAATTGAATTCTTCTCCCCACGCTGTTATTCCAATACTGTCCATCGATGCAAGGTCAAAAAGGCGGCCTATTTCAAGTTTAATGGGTTTTCCTTTACACTTTTCACTCAATATGTGTGCAAGAACTTTGGATTCATCGTAGAAAGAAGTTATCATTGATTTTAAATTTGAATACTTTAACCATTGAGAAATTATTTTCCTAAATAACGTAGGTTTTATTAATAGAGTATTCATTTTTTTTATTTTTTCTTTCAAAATATTTATAATCATAATATTATAGGTACTATATATAACAATAATTTACCTTTTTTTTTATAGTCATGTACATTATTAGTTGTAAGTACCCCCGTACCCGAGAAAACATCTTCAATTACCGGATAAGGAAAATCCTTTGGAAAACAATTTAAACTATTCATTACTACTTCTATATCTTCGGCGTTGGATATACAAACAATCAGCTTGTTAAACAACCAAAATTTAAATAATGAATGCTCGTACCTTTAACATAATGCGGTTGTTTTAAATTTTGTCCATAAGTACTTATGTTTTAAATTTAATTAATTCACAAAATAATTACAGTCAAGTATTCTTTTTTTTTTTATATGTATAGTTTCTAACTTAACGTTCTGGAGCATGTATGTGATTCTCATGTAATTTTTGTTAATTTCCCACACTCTACAGAAAAAATTAACTATTCCTAAATTGATCATTAAGTTTCGTTGAAAAGTTTTTACATACAATTTAAAATTTCGTGTTTACACTCATTAATGTGTTTGTTTTACTATGTTATTTTTAAAACTCCAATACATAAAGTAAAGTTGAAAACTAAATCGATTTTATGGATAATAGTTAAAATTGTTAATTATGTCGAAATTTGATTTTTGTTTGGCTTAAGGCTACATTTTTTCACAAAATATATGCATGTTAACTACAAGTATTTACTTCTTGCATAATTATAAGCTGGTTTTACTATGTCGTCTTTCTAATACTTAACAAATTAGATTACACACGTATCAGTTGTATTTTAACTTAAAAATGTTTTCAGTAATTACACAACATTATACCATAAAACTTTACATGCTTATTCGCGATAACTTACTTCTTGCATAACAATTTCATATTCTCTAATAACTTTTCTGGTCCTCGAGTTGCAATCGTTGGAATTCCAACAATAAAATGACCTTTTGGACCAGGTATTTGAGCAGCCAAAGTAATTTGTCTTTGGTTTTTTATCCTTTGAATAATTACTATCGATATAACTAACAGGATAGTAAGTATAATGGACTAAAAATAACTC
This sequence comes from Adelges cooleyi, assembly GCF_023614345.1. Classification (NCBI taxonomy): domain Eukaryota; kingdom Metazoa; phylum Arthropoda; class Insecta; order Hemiptera; family Adelgidae; genus Adelges; species Adelges cooleyi. The sequence goes on from NW_026096507.1 coordinate 163,142, forward strand.
ATATTATAAATCTGAAATTTAAGAAAAATATGAATTGAAACTATTTAACTTACAATGTTATATGGCACATATCAAACTAAATATAACATAAATAAAACATATTTTATCATTATGTACTCAAGATAGAACCTAAAGGAATAATATGGTCGCTAATAAAATAATATAGGTATAAAATAAAATAATATTATGGAATTTTTAATGACATTATTGTTTCACTATTATAAGTTTGAAACACAAATAGTAAATTTCTCATAATTTGGTTCCTTATAAATATTCTTTTCTTTAAATTAAATTTGTGTAATGGTCGACAACCAGCTTTAAATAATTATTTTTTAAGTTATTTCATTTTAAAATTTCGAATGAGAGGTGGAGTTTCGTTGAGTATTGCTCACACAGGTTTGGTACAGATAATTATAATACTATACTCCATTTTTCTACCCATCTTAAGTTTAAACTTTAATACTAAAATTCTATTGATGATATACTATGTGTGGCAATAAACCACGTAACTGTAAAAAAATTAACGTTTTTAATTGAACAGATTTTATTTAACGCTAAAATTAGTTTCTAATAAAGGTTAACTACATAAAGCACTCAAACATTAAACTGGTAGTGAAACTTACTTGTTAGGTTAGGTTAGCTTTCCACGATATAACTTATATATAATTAACTCAATTCTTATTATAATCCCATCAAAGTTATTTTTAAAGAAAATTTAGGATTATAATGGTATAATAGTTACCATAATAATAATGGACTATAATATTATTACGAGTATTATAATTTTTATATTAAAGACAAAAAATAAACATACTTTTGGATTAAACACAACTATATACTTACTTAATAAAATATGCAAACATCCCTACTTAAAAAAAACCTTCAAATTTCTAATTTTTATAATTACTTTTGAATATTTAAATGTTTAAGAAAGTAAGTTATCTATCTTTATATATTATATGAAAATCTCCAGTCACAATGTTTGTTTGCGATGAACTCTGAAACTGCTTAACCGATCTTGATGAAATTTTTTAAAAATAAAAATAAAGTTTAGATAGAAAATGTTATTTTTTAAACTTCATTATTTTACTAAAGTATTCTTTTATAATTTGTACATGTGTATATTTACAGTTAATATAACTTAAACTTAAAATAACTTTCAATTGTATTATAATACGTAATTGTTCTTATTCTTGAAATGAGGCATCATTAACTTAATGCATATATTTTATTTGGTATAGATTTATAAAAGGTTATATTTAAATTGATGATCAAGACTATTTTTCCTGTGCTCAGATAAAAATAATTCAACATTCAACAATATAATACAAAAATTAAATATTTTAACATTATTTATTTAAGAAAGTGACCTAAGGCATGAAGTGATTGTTATAATTTAAAAATTTTGAATAATAAGTGGAGTTTTTTTGATTATTGCTTAAAGGAAATATTAATGCTCCTGCCCGTTTTAAGTTTGAACTTTAATACTTAAATAATATGCATGATTTAATATTTGAGACACTAAAACATTGTAAAAAAATCAAGATTTATAAATATTAACAGGTGGAATACTTTAATGCCAAATTTTGGTAGTAAAACTTTCTTGTTGAAATACGAAAACCATGTTTTCGGTGCTGATGAAATTGTATAGTTGTACAGTGTGTATGTTTTAAACACAAATAGTAAATTTCTGATAATCTGGTTCCTTATATAAGTTTTCCTTGGAATTTTATTTATTGTATATATTATGTTGATTCATTTTTATTTCCACGGTTTCTCTTCCGTAATAATTCTACAATAATTAAAGGTATGCAACCCTGGCGGCCAAGAAAGTAGAAAATGAAACGACGATACAAAATATGTAATCACTGCAGATAACACCAAAGAAAAGAAAAACATTTATTTAAATTTCTTCGTTTCTCGATATTTAATAATAATAATAATTATCTATTGAATATTAAATATAAATATCTGTTATACACACTATTATCGTGATTCCTATTTACTTATTATTCTTGAATCGTCAATAATTACTTAATTTTTTAAAAACTATTAAAATAATAGGAATCATAATAATGTGTCTATAATATATATTTAAATATTAATGAAAATAAAATACTTAACAAATAGTTATTTTTAGATTTAGCTATATTTATTATGCTATTAAACTATACTATAAATAGATGTTATAGATGTTATAGATGTGGTATTGGTTTTTATTAAAATTTAATTGGTTGTTAAAATATATATTTAAAAATTTCCCACTAGGTAGGTAAAATTTAATTTCCACTATGAAATTTCCAAGAACACTTTTTATATCGCTAGTATGAAACCCCAAGGTTAATTAAAACAATTGTTTTTTTTTATTAAATGTAGAGCAATATACAATTTTACTAACGTAGTTTTTGAAATTAGCAACTTGGTAGTTCACATTATTTTTTACTAAACATACTTTGTATTCATTATGCGTATTAATTGTACTATATTTTAAAAAATAAATTAACAGGCTAAAGAGCCAAACTTAATATTAAATTAAAAAACACCAAAGTGTAGTATAACAAGGTATCGTGAGTAAAATTAAACAAAATCGTTTTTTAAGAAAATATTATAACAGAAAGTTACTATTGCTTCTCAAATATTAAGTTCTTTAGAACTATTTTAATTTGTAAATGGTTTTATGCTATGGTCAGTATCCAATAATTGTTCCGAAACAGGAGATTTGTGTGCTTCTTGTTCAGAATAAAATTGATTTGATTTTAAGGATAATTTTGCTAATACATTTAAAATGATGTCGCTCTACATAGGTGTATTCATTCTAGAAGTATAAAAATAAAAGTTAATGCTTGACACAAGCCAGTAATAATCCCTTTGAAAATATAGCAAAATTATCATAATAATAACAACATCTTATATTGTTTTTATGATAATAGTATATTAATAATCCTTAATTTTTAGTTCAGAATAAATTTGATTTGATTTTAAGAAGAATTTGGTTAGTAAATTTAATTAGCTAATAAAAACAGACGTGTGCAATTTGTATTGTAATTTGTAATACATTTTTTTAGTATAGTTATTTTTTTAATATATAGCAGCCACGCTTAAAAAGTGACATAACTGGAAAAATGCCATTTTTTAATAAAGTCATTTAAAAAAGGACAACATAATGTAAAATAATGTTATACCATAAGTGACGTGCGCCATTTATCGGTGAAAACTAATAATAGACTTATGACGTTTTTACACAATAATGATATGATATTTATTTAAAATATGCTATAATCTCAAAAATCATGTTTTTTGAGTTATGTTACATTTTAGCGGGGGTGCAAAAAGGTTATGTATAGGTTTTAGTATGAAACAATGAAAGTCTTTTAGTATAGTGTAGTATGTGTCATTAAAATTCTCCATTTAAAAGTTAAATGTACAAATTCATTATGAGAAAAAAATATAATGAAGAATATTACATATGTAATAAAATTATTACCTGTGTACATTTCATTACTGACTGAATCTAAGAAAAACAATAAAAATAAAAATGTATTGACATAATAATATATACACTAAATTAAATTCCAAGAAAAACGTATAAAAGGAAAAAGAATATCAGAAATTTACTATTTATGTTTATTGTGTAAGTCTTAAACACAATACAAATTATATAGTTTGTATAACTATATAATTTCATCAGCAACCAAAAACATGAATTTTCCATTTCAACAAGTAAGTTTTACTACCAAAAATAAATACATTTAATATTTTAGTACTTTATGTAGTGAACCTTTACAAGACACTAAAGTAGGCATTTGATATTAATTAAAAATTGTATATTGTGACAGTGCTTTATTGCTTCAAATATGATATCGTCAATATTATGAATGTATTAAACTTTAATCTTAAAACGGATAAATAGATTATTATTACCTTTAAGCAATACTCATTGTAACACCACCTATTTTAAAAAAAAATTAAATTATAACAATCATAACATGCCTTAGTTCACGTTTTTAAATACCTAATATTAAAAAAAAAATTGTTGTATTATATTTTAATTAACTTTAGCCATATTACATTGTAAGTTTCTTAAAACATAAAGAAAACGGCTAAATTTTAGAGCTGATTTTGATTTTTCAAACTCCGATATTTGGATATCGGTAGGTTTTTTTTAGGCACATTTAACGCATGGTATTAACTTTTAAAATTTTAAATGGGAACCCCTAAATTTGTTGGGATATTCTGTAATCGATTAATATTTTAAATACACAAATGTTAAAAAAGTTTTTTATAACACACTGTTCAAAAGTTATTGCTATTTAAAGTTTATGTTCGTGATGTATATTATGAAGCATTTTTAGAAATATTAAAATCAGACAATCAGATTATAATTTAAAATGTATTATGTTTTAAACAAAATTGTGTAGTTTTTTAAAGTTAAGAATTCTAATGGAATAACTATATTTAATTAAGAAAAAAGTACAAACACACAATAACAAATTTTACAGCAATGCACCTTTAAGTTATTTAAAAAAAAATTAAACATAATTGTATATGTATTATTCTTTTTTAAATTTAAGATTCTTTTACGATATTTTTAGGTCACCTTAGGCCTTTAAGCCTTTATTCAATGCAATGCATTTAAACATGTGAGGTCAGCCGTGTAACTTTCGCTGTTCTCTAGTTGATCGATTATCAACTAAATAGGCGAACAAACAAATTGTCTTAGGCCATAATAGGAAGTGGTGTTAAACCGCTGTTCAGCCGACAACAAGATTATTAAATCGCGATAGCTTGGAAGTTTAGTGGTTAAAAATAAGTTTTGGGTAATTAGATTAAAAGTTATTTAAAATTAAAATTTATGTCTGGTGGAAGGGTGGAATGTTGAATTATTTTTATCTGAGTACAAAAAAACAGTAAATTTAAATACTATAATCTTTTATATACCTATACAAAATAAATTGTATGCATTTAGATGGTTAATGATGTCTCATCATAAGAATAAAAACAATTACGTATTATAATACAACGGAAAAATATTTTAAAATAAAGTTTTATTAACTGTAAATATACATTTGTACAAATTATAAAATCATATTTTAATAAAATAATGAAGGTTAAAAAATAACATAATCTATCTAAACATTATGTAAGTTTTTTTTTATTAGTTATTACTGACCGCTCATCTGTACGCGTGCCAAATTCGACCAATATCAGTGTAACTTTCACGAACCAATTCCAACGGTTTTTCTAACTCTCATATACCTATCTGCTTCCTCTTATAATCAGCTTTTGAAATTTGAAACATAGATTCAGACTAAAAAATTTGGACGCTGTAAAAAATTGAGACTCTAATATGCATCATAAAACGAAAATTGATAAAATTGCGGATATTGTAAGAGATACTAAGTGTCTTATCCTTAATAAAACACTTTGTCAAGCCAATATCTTTGCTAAATCAATTAATTAAAAAATATTAGTAAATAATAGTGTTTATACAGTAGAAAGTTAGAACAACATAATACTCATGACCCGCATTTGTAAAAAAAAAACAACATACTTTTTAATACAATAATATTTTATACTTTCTGACAATATTTTATAACCTGTTGTAGGTTTAAATAGAACCTAGCGTCTTTCTAATATAAGGGCTTCTTATTTACGTTTTATTTTAATTTGATATAATGTGTATTATTACGTAACGTCTTTTTAGCTTGCTAATTAATTAAAAAAAGTATAATATACATAAGTCAAAATTTCCTACTAGGTTATTTTGAATAGCTCATTGCCAAACGCTAGTTTCCAAGTTTAATTAAAACATTTTTTTCAAGTTATTCAAAATTCACTGAAGCATATTATATAAAATTAAGGATGAAATATTCACATTTAAATTAAAAACCAACAAATTTTTATATACCTTTAATTATTGTAGAATTATTACGGAAGAGAAACCGTGGAAATAAAAATGAATTAACATAATATATACAATAAATTAAATTCCAAGGGAAACTTATATAAGTAACCAGATTATCAGAGACTTACTATTTGTGTTTAAAACTTACACACTGTACAACCATATAATTTTATCAGCATCGAAAACATGGTTTTCGTGTTTCAACAAGTAAGTTTTACTACCAAAAATTAAATACACTTAATGTAAAGTACTTTATGTAGTTAACCGTGGAACCAAAATATCATTAAAAAGTACACACTGTATATCTATATGAATTCTTCAGCAATTTAGATTGACTTGAGCCATAAAACACTGTTAGTTATATGTTTCTAATTCATATTTTGCTTAATTTTCAGATTTATAATATGAGTTATTTTCAATTCATTATACTTACACTTGTGTTAGTTACATCGGTAGTAATTATTCAAAGGATAAAAAACCGAAGGCAAATTACTTTGGCTGCTCAAATACCTGGTCCAAAAGGTAATTTTATTGTTGGAAGTCCAACGATTGTAACACGAGGACAAGAAAAGTTTTTAGAGAATGTGAAACTATTATGCAAGAAGTAAGTAATCGTGAATAAACATGTGGGGTTTTGTGGTATAATGTTGTCTAATTACTGAAAACATTTTTAAGTTAATAAACAATTGATACGTGTCTCATCCAATTTGTGAAATACTATAAAGACAATGTAGTAAGACCAGCTTATTATTATACAAGAAAGTAAATACTCTTAGTTTACTTGCATACATTTTGTGGAATAATGTAGCCTTGAACCAAACAAAAAACAAACCCGAGATAATTAACAATTTAAATTATTATCCATAACATATATTTACTTAAGTATGGGAGTTTAAAGATAAAATAGTTAAAACTAACCCGTTAATGAATATCATCACGATTTTTTCAACGAAATGTGATGATCAATTCGGGAATAGTTAGCTTTTTACTGTGGCCCAAATTGTTAACACAAAAGTCTTTAGAAACACATACATGCTACAGAACTTTAAGGTAGAATATATTAAAATTGGATTAAATGCAAGAATCTTTGATTGTGATTATTATGTTAACTGTTTAAATATATAATATATGTATTTATAGACAAATTATAAAACGAGCTCTATATGTTAAAGGTACGAGCATTCATTATTTAAATTTTGGTTGTTTAACAAGCTGGTTGTTTGTATATCCAACGCAAAAGATATAGAAATAGTAATGAATAGTTTCAATTGTTTTCAAAAGGATATACCTTATTCGTTAATTGAAGATGTTTTCTCGGCTAAGGGGCTAATTACAACTAACAATGTTCATGTCTATAAAAAAAACAGGTAAAATATTGTAATTTATAAATATATATATACTAATTATCATCATGTAGCTGAACGGGCCATGCAGGGCCGAAGCTGCCATCATGAGATGTCGAACCGGCGACAGTGAGCGTTAACACACTGTCGCCTTACCCAATCAGCCACTCCTTCTATATATGATATATTATATAATATCATGATAATAAATATTTTATAAGAAACTAATGAATCAAACTGTTCCTATTTAAACGAGATGAATAATTAATAAAACGTATGTTATTTAGGAAAATTATAAATCAATGGCTAAATTATTCAAATTTAAAATCATTGATTACTTTATTCTACGAAGAATCCAAAATTCTCGAACACATATTAAGTAAAAATAGTAAAAGCAATTCATTTGAATGTGAAATAAGCTATGCATTCGAACTAGCATCGATGGACACTATTGGAAGAACAGCGTTGGGAGAAAAATTTAATTCACAAAACAAAGAAAACCATGATTTCCGAAATAACTATGGACGTCTAGCAGAAGTAAAAATTATTTGTTTTTAGTTTATTTTTTATAGCTGCCTCAATAGATCACGCGAAACTGAGAAAATATTATTATGCTCTAACAATGTTGTAATTAAATTCTGTTATGCAGCTTACTGTTTTGTTTTAGATCTTTGCATACAGAATTTCGAATCCGTGGTTTTTAATATCGAGTTTGTTTTCGCTGTCATCGAAAAAACATGAACAACGAAATAGTCAACATGTAATGCATAAATTTGTAAATGGTTTAATCCAGAAGAAAAAAGTCGAACTTAATGAAAAAGCAAAAACTATGATTAACGGGTGTCGTGACGAAGATTGTAGTTATCAAAAGGTTAAATCTTTAATTGAAATTCTGTTAGTAAACGAACATCAAAATATTGGTATTTCATTGATGCAATATTTATTGTTATGTTTCTGTTATTATACTTGTAAAACCTTTGAATACATCATATGTTCTTCTTATAATAACAAATAAGGAAACAACTTATCTCATTCTTTTCAAAATCAAAACCCTACCCCCAAAAATAATTTTTTTACTTACAATAAGAAGCACTATTTCCAAAATTTTGTTTAAGCGGGACATGAAACAACTGCAAAAGCAAATTCATTAATTATATTTATGCTGGCTCATCATCAAGATGTTCAACAAATTGTAATTATTTCTGTAATAAGTTACAATTCCATATTTATTAAAAATTAAAATTATTTAATCATATTTGACCCTAGGTGTATCAAGAAATAAATTCAATATTTTCGGATGGTAATTTAAACAGACCGCCTTCATACGAGGATTTACAAAAAATGGAATACTTAGAACGCGTTATCAAAGAAACCATGCGACTTTATCCAGCTGTTCCTCTAGTGCTTAGACAAGTAGAAAACGAAATGATGATTGGAAAATATCTAATCCCGGCGGGTAGAACCTATTAAAAATAAAAAATAAATGTTTTTAAATTACATGTCTTCACGGAACCTTATTAATAGTTCTCAAATATTATTTTGTTACAGACACAATTATTGCGATTCCCATTTATTGTTTGCATTTAAATCCACAAAGCTATAAGGATTCAGAAAAATTTAATCCTGACAACTTCTTACCAGACGTGTGTCGCAGTCGTCATCCTTATGCGTACATTCCTTTTAGTGGCGGCACAAGAAACTGTATTGGAATGAAATACGCAATGCTTCAAATGAAGACTGCGATATCTACTCTTGTAAGGTCCTACCGTTTTTCGCCATCAGAAAAATGCCCTACGCCAAAGGAACTTAAACTATCGTGTACCATAGCACTGGAATTTATCAACGGATGTTACGTTAAAATAGAATCAAGAACGTAATGAGTAGTTTATAGTATTTAGGTATTTTGTAATTGAGTAGAACTTACTGAGATTGTTTACTGTCTTAAAACCAAATTTAAATACACTTTTTTTTGTTATTAACGTAATTATACATAAAGAATCAAAACTCTATGAAATTCATAATTTCATATTACGAAGTGTTATGTTTCTCAGGATATTTTTATTGGATTTCAATGTTGTATAATAGGATGTATAGTTAACGAAAATATCTTAAATTAAAAAAATTAAATGGTGTAAGCTGGAAAATGGTTTGGAGTAGAAAAAAGCACTGGGTTCTATGTACATTTTTTTTATTAATATGTATTAATTCGAATAATTTAACACCCTTTCATATTTATCTTAATATTCTTTATGTTGATTGGCAATAGTGTACCACAAGAACAAATTGTACGATTTTAATTTATAATCAATATTATAAAAATAATACTGTTTAATATTAAATCGACAATTGCTAAATCTAGTTGTATTTTATTTAGATATTATTTCTACTTTTGCGATCAGAGGGCGTGTAGATGCCATTTTTTATTGATATAAACTAATGTTTGCCTCATTAAATCTATAACGTTTTATAAATTAAATTAAATTTGATAAATTAAAAAAAGTTGAACTGAAGAACCCTTATTTTAAATGGTTTGGTTCTCAACCTTCAGGTAGGTCGCATCAAGTTATTATTAATAATGTTATTTCTTCCGGAATACGTATTGTCTGTGGAGTCTTCTAGCGTGGGCACTTATCTTCATAACTATTCTAAATGTGTATCTATGATCTTGCTGATTTATTCCATCCTTCTAGCTGTTTCTATTTGGCCGATGATGTAAATTTTATACAAGTGTTTGTTAAGTTGTTTTTATTTTCGCAATTAGCAGGAGAATTTGAACAGAGTTTATAACTGGTGTGTTGTAAATGTCAAATGGTCTATGTTTATAATATACCTCTAAACATTTTCACATCGCGTTTTGTCGTAAACGATCTTTTGAACTGTTTACGTATAGTGCTAATCTTATAAATGTTTCGCATATTAAGGATCTTAGTGTAAAGCTAAAAAATGTTATTACATTTTTATTCCTATTTGTATAACTTTAACTATCTTTGTCATGTGCCCTTGAATGCGTCAAATAAAAAAAAAATATTATTTTATGTTGTTTATGATGTTAGATTTCTCTAGAAAGTATAAGAAAAAAATTGACCATCACGGTGAACATAATCATCACGGATGGAAATCAAAAACTAGTTAGTTAACTGTTTGATTTAATTAAATTTCAAGAAAAAATTAAGTCATATTAATTAATGACAAGAAAATGTTTTAGTATAAGATTCTAAAAAATTCTTTTGAACATTGAAAATGTGTCACACCTTGTTGTGATCAATTTGACAACGTTTTTGATTATTTTTTGAATTTTGACTTTTGAGTGTTTAAACGTGAAACTTTACTCAAATTTTGAATAATTAAAAATAATAAAATAGTAAAGTGCAATAAAAAATATGGTGCTTATAGTGCAAATGAGTATAAATTGATTGAAAAAAAAAAGTTAAAAATATTCACTTAAACAAAAGATAATATAGATTAAGCCTACACGCGGTGTATAAATAATTTTTAATTTCCTATATAGAATGTACACTTAGGATAATAACTAAATCGTTAAAGCCTGTATTTATCTTAATATAAAAAAAAAAAAAGTTATTTCATTTGTCTTTTTTTGTGGGATACCTGTATAATATAATTTCATCAGCAACCGAAAACATTATTTTTCGCAACTAGGCATAATTTTTTATAACACATAGTGGGTCATTTAAAGAAAAAGGTTATATAACAATAGATTTAATGACATACAAGTCATGAAATCCTTTATTTTATAGTTTTTGGTGTTAGTTATGTAACTCCAATAAAGTAGTATACTTACCTTGTAGATACGCATAAAGATCAACGCCTTATGTTTCGGTACATAAATAGTATTTTTTATAATGTACACATTATGTCAATGAAATAAAATTTATATAAAAAAAAATTCTTAAAAATATTACCCAAACATTTATAAACTAGTATATGCTATATAATACAAAAACAGTATTTATACCATCATAATAACTCATAAAGTATGATTTCATTAATCAAAATCAAAAGTACAATCATTTAAAACTGCAAGACCATAAAATATACCATAAATGATAAAATCATAATATCGGGCAAGGTCAATTCGTGTTAAACTAAATTAAATATTACCTATTAAAACAATCAAGAAAATGCTAAGAATTGTTAAACTTAAATAAGTTATTAGAAGTCTGTTTTTGTTAAACTAACAAATTATTCAATCAATCAACTGTAAAAAACCGTTTAACATAGATAACCTCAAACTGATATATTAAATTATGAACAGAGTTGGAATTATTATACATACAGTTGAAGGAAGATTTTTTTTGTGGATAACATAAATCATAAATCATTTAAAATAGATTATTGAAGAAAAAGAAACATTTGAAATGTTAGGTACCAATATTTGTGAATGGGTAATTATAGTTATAATTACCTATTCACATCAAAACCATCAAGAAAATGCTAAGAATTGTTAAACTTAAAGAAAGTTATTAGAAGTCTATTTTTGGCATTTATTTATATTTTCATCTATTACGAGATATTTTACCATTTTGTTTGTACTTCCACGCTGTTTATGTAAAATGGATGCTGCTTTCGAGTAAGTAATTTGTATCATAATATAATTAATGAATTTTTTATAATTTTCATTTACTTGGCCGTATTATAGATGTTCTAAGCTTTATATTCTTTTAAAATAATACAAAAATTAAATTCATAATGCGTTGTGCATTTGCGTTAGCTATTTATTCTATTTAGTGTCTTTTAGTATATTATAGTGACATTAAAATTCCCCGCTATAAGAAGTTAAATGTAAAAATTTAATTATGTGAAAAAAAATTAATGAAAAATATTAAATTTTGTAAAAAATATTTGCATTTATATAAAAAATTAAAAAATTATTATATAATTTTAATTAAAGTCTGAATTGAAGAGAAACAATTGAAATAAACATATTTAGGTATAATATATACAAAAAATTTAATTTTAAGAAAAACGTATAAAAGGAACAAGAATATTAGGAATTAACCATTTGTGTTTAAGACTTACACACTGAAACTAGATAATTTCAACAGCAATCAAAAACATGAATTTTCTATTTCAACAAGTAAGTTTTACTAAAAATATTAAATACGTGTTTTTATTTTATTTTTCAAACATGTCTTAGTACTTTATGTAGTTAACCTTTACAAGGCACTAAAGTTAGCAAATATACCATCTCATATTAATAAAAACCCACATTTTTTTACAGTGTTTTTATTGCATGAAATATGATACATTAATATTATTTAAGAATTAAAGTTTAATCTTACAACGGGTAAAAAGATGATTGTTACCTTTGAGCCATTCTCAATGAAAATCTACCTATTAATCAACATTTTAAAACTATATCATATCAACTATATCATGCCTTTAGTCACTTTTTCGAATACATAAATTAAACAAATTTATTTTTGTATTATATTTAAATTGATTTTAGCCATATTACATTGTAAGATATCTAAAATATGAAGAAAACGTCTAAATTTTAGAGCTGATTTTGATTTTTCAAATTCAGATATTTGGATATTGGTAGGTTTTATTTTAGGCACATTTAACGCTTGAATCTAAAATCATACTATAAGTAGTTAGCGCAAGCATGGTATTAACTTTTAAAATTTAAACCGGGAACCCCTAAATTTGTTGGGATATTCTGTAGTCGATTAATATTTTAAATACACAAATGTTAAAAAAGTTTTTTATAACATACTGTTCAAAAGTTATTGCTATTTAAAGTTTATGTTCGTGTGTATTTTATGAAGCATTTTTAGAAATATTCAAATCAGACAATCAGATTATAATTTAAAATGTATTAGGTTTTAAACACAATTGTTTAGTTTTTTAAAGTTAAGAATTTGAATGGAATAACTATCTTTAATTTAGAAAAAAGTACAAACACACAATAACAAATTTAACACCTTTAAGTTATTTTAAAAAATTTAAACATAATTGTATATCTATTATTCTTTTCCAAATTTAAGATTCTTTAACGATATTTTTAGGTCGCCTTAGGCCTTTAACAAAAGTACTACATTTTTACTAGAACAAAAGTAATACATTTTTTAGGCCATAATAAGAAGTGGTGTTAAACCGCGGCTCAACCGCCAACAAGATTCTTAAATCGCGACAGTTTGGAAGTTTAGTGGATGAAAATAAGTTTTGGATAATTACTTTAAAAGTTATTTAAAATTAAAACTTATGTCTGGTGGAAGGGTGGAATGTTGAATTATTTTTATCTGAGTACAAAAAAACAGTAAATTTAAATTCCAAAACCTTTTAAATACTATAACCTTTTGTATACCTATACAAAATAAAATATATGCATTTAGATGGTTAATGATGCCTCATCTTAAGAATAAGAACAATTAAGTATTATAATACTATTGAAAATGTTTTTAAAATGAGTTGGAATAATATTATCAGTAAATATACTTAATATGTACAAATTATAAATGCATATTTAAATAAAGTAATGAAGGTTGAAAACTAACATTATCTATCTAATCATAATGTTTGTTTTTAGCTAAGGTCAAATTAAAATGGATTTGATAACAATGGCATTTATAAATTAGTTTTATTTAAATAATTATAACAGACTACACGTTTGTGCGCAGGCTAAATTTCAGCAATGTAAGTGTAACTTTTACGAACCAATTCCCACGGTTTTTTAACTCTGTTATTTACGTTTTATTATTAATCTAATATAATGTGTATTATTACGAAACGATTTTTAAATGCTAATTAATTTAAAAATTATGGTATAAATATTATGTAAAAATGTCCTACTGGGTAATTTTGAATAACACATTTTCAAACAATAGCTTCCAAGATTAGCTAAATTAATCTTTACAAGACACTAAAGTTGGCATTAAATATCTTCTGTTAATAATTTTAAACCATATTTTTACTGTGTTTTATTGCTTCAAAGATTATATTTTCAATATTATTTAATTATTAAAGTTTAAAATTAAAACGGATAGAAATATTATTATTACCTATAAATAATAACCAACGAAACTCCTCTTATTATTTAAAATTTTGGTCTGGAGGAAGGGTGGAATGTTGAATTATTTTTATCTGAGTACAAAAAAACAGTTAATTTAAATACTATAACATTTTGTATACCTATACAAAATAAAATATATTCATTTAGATGTTTAATGATGCCTCATCATAAGAATAAAAAAAAATTACGTATTATAATACAGTTGAATATTTTTTTAAGTAGAAGTTATATTAACTGTCAATATACACATGTACAAATTATAAAAGAATATTAAAATAAAATAATAAAAGTTTAAAAATAACATTATCTATCTAAACATTATGTTTGTTTCTAGTTAAGGTCAAATTAAAATGGATGTTATAACAATTGCATTTATATATTAGTTTTATTTAATTAGTTTATTTAATTAATTTTTCAAATTCAGATATTTGGATATTGGTAGGTTTTATTTTAGGCACATTTAACGCTTGAATCTAAAATCATACTATAAGTAGTTAGCGCAAGCATGGTATTAACTTTTAAAATTTTAAATGGGAACCAATAAATTTGTTGGAATATTCTGTAATCGATTAATATTTTAAATACACAAATGTTAAAAAAGTTTTTTATAACACACTGTTCAAAAGTTATTGCTATTTAAAGTTTATGATCGTGGTGTATATTATGAAGCATTTTGAGAAATATTCAAATCAGACAATCAGATTATAATTTAAAATGTATTATGTTTTAAACAAAATTGTGTAGTTTTTTAAAGTTAAGAATTCTAATGGAATAACTATCTTTAATTTAGAAAAAAGTACAAACACACAATAAAAAATTTTACAGCAATGCACCTTTAAGTTATTTAAAAAAAAATTAAACATAATTGTATATGTAATATTCTTTTTCAAATTTAAGATTCTTTTACGATATTTTTAGGTCGTCTTAGGTCTTTAAGGCTTTATTGAATGCAATGAATTTAAACATGTGAGGTCAGCCGTGTAACTTTCGCTGTTCTCTAGTTGATCGATTATCAACTAAATAGGCGAACAAAAAAATTTTCTTAGGCCATATTAGGAAGTAGTGTTAAACCGCGGTTCAGACGCCAAAAAGATTCTTAAATCGCGACAGTTTGGAAGTAAAGTGGTTGAAAACAAGGTTTGGGTTATTAGATTAAAAGTTATTTAAAACTAAAATTTATATCTGGTGGAAGGGTGGAATGTTGAATTATTTTTATCTGAGTACAAAAAAACAGTGAATTTAAATACTATAACCTTTTATATACCTATACAAAATAAATAATATGCATCATAAAACGAAAATTGATAAAATTGCGGATATTGTAAGAGATATTAAATGTCTTATCCTTAATTAAAAACTATGTCAAGCCAATATCTTTGCTAAATCTATTAATCAAATTAAAAAATATTAGTAAATAATAGTGTTTATACAGTAGAAAGTTAGAACTACATAATACTTATGACAATAAAGCACGCATTTGTAAAAAAATAACAACTATACTTCTTAATACAATAATATTTTATACTTTCTGATAATATTTTATAACCTGTTGTAGGTCCAAATAGAACCTAGTCTCTTTCTAATATAGTGGCTTCTTATTTACGTTTTTTTTTAATTTGATATAATGTGTATTATTGCGTAACGTCTCTTTAGCTTGCTAATTAATTAAAAAAAGTATAATATACATATGTCAAAATTTCCTACTAGGTTATTTTGAATAACTCATTGCCAAACGCTAGTTTCCAAGTTTAATTAAAACATTTTTTTCAAGTTATTCAAAATTTACTGAAGCATATTATATAAAATTTAGGATGAAATATTTACATTTATATTAAAAATAAATATATTACTATATACTTTTAATTATTGAAGAGTTATTATCGAAGAGAAACCGTGGAAATAAAAATGAAATAACATAATATAATATACAATAAATTAAATTCCGAGGAAAACTTATATAAAAAACCAGATTATCAGAAATTTACTATTTGTGTTTAAAACTTACAATAGTGAATCCATAATATCAATATAAAGTACACACTACGAGTATATGACTAAAGAATTTCATCAGCAAAAAACATGAATTTTCCATTTCAACAAGTAAGTTTTACTAAAAATGTTAAATACATTTTATGTTTTGGTACTTTATGTAGTTAACCTTAACAAGCATATTACGTCATTAAATTTAAGAAAACATATATATTTACTTATATGAATATATATTTTGCTCGTCATGGATGGAATATAGAGTTTTTTTTATAATAGTACTTTTAATATATACAACATTCTTTAGAGAAATATATACTAAGGTACGCTAAATTATATTCCAAGAAAAACTTGTATAAGGAACCAAAATTTAAAAAATGTAATATTTGTTTTAAAACTTACAACAGTGAAACCATAATATCATTAAAAAGTACACACTGTATAACTATATTAATCCATCAGGAATTTAGATTGATATGAGTCAAAAAATATTGTAAGTTAAATGTTTTTAATTCATATTTTGCTTATTTTTCAGATTTATAATATGAGTTATTTTCAATCCATTACACTTACTATCCTGTTAGTTATATCGATAGTAATTATTCAAAGGATAAAAAAACAAAGACAAATTACTTTGGCTGCTCCAATACCTGGTCCAAAAGGTCATTTTATTGTGGGTAACCTAACGATTATAACTCGAGGACAAGAAAAGTTTTTAGAGAGTATGAAACTGTTATGCAAGAAGTAAGTAATCGTGAATAATCATGTGGGGTTTTGTGGTATGGTTTGATCTAGTTACTGAAAACATTTTTAATTTAATAAACAATTAATACGTGTCTCTTCCAATTTGTTGAATACTATAAAGACAATGTAGTAAGACTAGCTTATTATTATACAAGAAAGTAAATTCTCTTAGTTTACTTGCATACATTTTGTGGGATAATGTAGCCTTGAACCAATGAATATCATCACGATTTTTTCAACAAAATGTGATGATCAATTCGGGAAAAGTTAGCTTTTTACTATGGCCCAAATTATTAACACAAATGTCTTTAGAAACACATACATGCTACAGAACTTTAAGGTATAATATATTAAAATTGGATTAAATGCAAGAATCTTTGATTGTGATTATTATGTTAATTGTTTAAATATATAATATATGTATTTATAGACAAATTATAAAACGAGCTCTATATGTTAAAGGTACGAGCATTCATTATTTAAATTTTGGTTGTTTGACAAGCTGGTTGTTTGTATATCCAACGCAAAAGATATAGAAATAGTAATGAATAGTTTCAATTGTTTTCAAAAGGATATACCTTATTCGTTAATTGAAGATGTTTTCTCGATGAAGGGGCTAATTACAACTAACAATATTCATGACTATAAAAAAAACAGGTAAAATATTGTAATTTATAAATATATATAATCATTATCATCATGTAGCTGAACGGGCCATGCAGGGCCGACGCTGCATGAGATGTCAAACCGGCGACAGTGAGCGTTAACACACTGTCGCCTTACCCAATCAGCCACTCCTCCTATATATGATATATTATATAATATCATGATTATAAATATTTTATAAGAAACTAAGGAAACAAACGGTTCCTATTTTAAGGAGATGAATAATTAATAAAACGTACGTTATTTAGGAAAATTATAAATCAATGGCTAAAGTATTCAAATTTAAAATCATTGATTACTTTATTCTACGAAGAATATAAAGTTCTTGAACACATATTGAGTGAAAAAAGTAAAGGAAAACCAATTGAACTTGAAATAGGCCGATTTTTTGACCTAGCATCGATGGACACTATTGGTAGAACAGCGTTGGGACAAGAATATAATTCACAAAACAAAGAAAACCACGATTTCCGAAATAGTTATGCACGTCTAGCAGAAGTAAAAATTATTTGTTTTTATTTTATTTTTTATAGTTGCCACATTAGATCACGCGAGACTGAGAAAATATTATTATGCTCTAACAATGTTGTAGTTAAATTCTGTTATGCAGCTTACTGTTTTGTTTTAGATCGTTGCATACAGAATTTCAAGTCCGTGGTTTTATACTTCGAGTTTGTTTTCACTGTCGTCGAGAAAACATGAACAACGAAATAGTCAACATTTAATGCATAAATTTGTAAATAGTTTAATCCAGAAGAAAAAAGTCGAAATCAATGAAAAAACTAATTCTACTATTAGCGAGTGTCGTGATGAAGATTGTAGTTATCAAAAGCCTAAACATCTAATTGAAATTCTGTTAGCAAACGAACATCAAATAACACATAAAGAAATGGAGGACGAACTTATAACCATTATAAGTGGTAAGCAATATATTATTCAAATTCTATAGCGGTAAAAAGTAAATTTTAGCAATGTGTTCTAGCTTTTTTTTTTAGTTAAAAATATTGGTATTTCATTGATGCATTATTTATTGTTATGTTTCTGTTAATATACTTGTAAACCCTTTTAATACATTATATGTTCTACATCTCATTCTCTTTAAAATCAAAACCCTACCACCAAAAATTACTATTTTAACTTACAATAAGAAGTACTTTTTCCAAAATTTTGTTTAAGCGGGACATGAAACAACTGCAAAAGCAAATTCATTAATTATATTTATGCTGGCTCATCATCAAGATGTTCAACAAAATGTAATTATTTCTGTAATAAATTACAAATCCATATTTGTAAAAAATTAAAATTATTTAATTATATTTGACCCTAGGTATATCAAGAAATAAATTCAATATTTTCGGATGGTGATTTAAGTCGACCGCCTACATACGAGGATTTACAAAAAATGGAATACTTAGAACGTGTGATCAAAGAAACCATGCGACTTTATCCAGCTGTTCCTCTAGTGCACAGACAAGTAGAAAACGAAATGATGATTGGAAAATATCTAATCCCGGCGGGTAGAACCTATTAAAAATAAAAAATAAATGTTTTTAAATTACATGTCTTCACAGAACCTAATTAATAGTAGTGAAATATTATTTTGTTACAGAGACAATTATTGCGATTCCCATTTATTGTTTGCATTTAAATCCACAAAGCTATAAGGATCCAGAAAAATTTAATCCTGACAACTTCTTACCTGACGTTTGTCGCAGTCGTCATCCTTTTGCGTACATTCCCTTTAGTGGTGGCACACGAAACTGTATTGGAATGAAATACGCAATGCTCCAAATGAAGACTGCGATATCTACTCTTGTAAGGTCCTCCCGTTTTTCGCCATCAGAAAAATGCCCTACGCCAAAGGAACTTAAACTATCGTGTACCATAGCACTGGAATTTATTAACGGATGTCACGTTAAAATAGAATCAAGAAAGTAATGAGTAGTTTATAGTATTTAGGTATTTTGTAACTGAGTAGAACTTACTGAGATTGTTTACTGTCTTAAAACCAAATTTAAATACATTTTTTTTGTTATTAACATAATTATACATAAAGAATCAAAACTCTATGAAATTCATAAATTCATATTACGAAGTGTTTTGTTTCTCAGGATATTTTTATTGGATTTCAATATTGTATATTAGGATGCATAGTTAACGAAAATATCTTAAATTAAAAAAATAAAATGGTGTAAGCTGGAAAATGGTTTGGAGTAGAAAAAAGCACTGGGTTCTATGTACATTTTTTTTTTATTAGTATGTATATATTCGAATAATTTAACACCCTTTCATATTTATCTTAATACTCTTTATGCTGATTGGCAATAGTGTACCGCAAAAACAAATTATACGATTTTAATTTATAATCAATATTATAACAATAATACTATTTAATATTAAATCGACAATTGTTATATCTAGTTGTATTTTATTTAGATATTGTTTCTACTGTTGCGATCAGAGGGCGTGTAGATGCAATGTTTTATTGATATTAACTAATGCTTGCTTCATTAAATCATACTGTTGTAATTGATAAATTAAAAAAAATTGAACTGAAGAACCCTTATTTTAAATAGGTCGCATAAAGTTAGTATTAATGATTTTATTTCTTCCGGAATACGTGTTATCGGTGGAGTCTTCTAGCGTGGGCACTTATCTTCATAACTATTCTAAATGTGTATCTATGATCTTGCTGATTTATTCCATCATTCTTGCTGTTTCTATTTGGCCGATGATGTAAATTCTGTACAAGTGTTGGTTGAGTTGCTTTTATTTTCGCAATTAGCAGGAGAATTTAAACAGAGTTTATAACTGGTGTGTTGTAAATGTCAAATGGTCTATGTTTAAAATATATCTCTAAATATTTTCAGATCACGTTTTGTCGTAAACGATCTTTTGAACTGTTTACGTATAATATAGATGGTGCTAATCTTATAAATGTTTCACATATTAAGGATCTTAGTATAAAACATCAATAAATTGTACATTTTTATTCCTATTCGTTTAACTTGATTTCACCATTATCATTTGCTCTTGAGTCCGTCTTCTAAAAAAAAAATATTTTTTAATTAAGTCCATTATGTTAGAGTAAGATAAAATTTGACCATCACGGCAGTCAACATCACCACAGAAGTAAATCAAAAACTGTTTGATTTAATCAAATTTAATGAAAATTTTAAATCTTATTAATTTAACACGGGGAAATATTTTAGTTTAAGATTCTAGAAAATTCTTTTGATTAATGTAAATTTATTTCAACTTGTTGTGCTAATTTTTACAACATTAATAATTTGTCCTACAAACCTAGAGTTACTACTCGGAAGAATTGGTTCAGTATTAAAAAAAATACAGTGTTTCCAGACACAAAAAAGCCTACACTACAGTAAAACCAATACCTTCCCCGCTTTGCATCGAAGCTAAAAGTTACTTTTATAAATTTCAGTTATTTAAATCTCATAAAAAGTATTTTACTCACATGGTGGCGCATTCTGTTCAGACCACAAAGGTTTATTGTAATGGAAATAAACATTTTTATTGAGTACAAAAATTGTAACTAAAATCGTCGACATTTCAATAGCATTCCTAACGTGAGATTTATGTCACTATATTTTTGAAAAAAAAAAAAATGGGGAGGTCCCAAGAATTGTTTTGACAATTTCTTACAGTGCTGGTTTATCGATACCGTGCATGGTTTTGGCTGTACTGTTTTGAACAAGCTAATTAAAGGTTTGCGTCGAAGCGTTTAAAGTAGTTTAAAAGTAATTTTATCAGTTATATATATAATTCCTGTAGACCAATTACCTAACCGTCCTCAGTATGCTCTCCAACCTCACTGATTTGCAGTTTTTTGATAATTGTCTTAGTAAATATACAATTACATTTTGACGAAAATCTTTACAATTGATAATAGTAGGTAGTATAAGTACACGGCCGAAAACAAAACGTTTGTTATAAAATATCTATGTCACGTGGCAAACAAAATATGTACTACAGTCGTTTGCACGGTGAAATTGTCTCCTTAACTATTCATAATAACTTTACATTAAACGTCGCATAAAACAAAATAATTTATTTTGCATAATAAGATTGTGTGTGTTCGAGAGACGGCCAGTCACAAAGCGGACATAGTTTTTTATTGGCCTATCAAGTAAATTACTTATATCATAAGAAAACATCAGCTTTATCTTTCATCTTCTTCATTGTAATTAATTTCATTCGTGTTTAGTGGTAATTTTTATAGTTTGTGTTCTTCTTTTGGGGGATAATATGACCTAAGCCAATGAAGTGTTTGCGATATGCATCTATTGCTTTAATCAAAGAACGAATCAAATTCAAAAACCTAATATTTATAATTAAATATATCGATGTTACCACAGTCAGTCGATAGTGAGGTAATTGTTTAAGATTGACAAACATTTGAAAAATGTTACTTTTTTAAAGAAAAAAAACCCAAAAAGGTTTTTTGATATAAAACAAATGGTATAAAAAAATGTTGTACATATTTTATTCATCCTTGTAAGTATTTGATCTCCTTGGCTTTGTGTTGTAATGGGAAGCTAAATGTGAATATTTTTTTTTAAAACTTTGTTGATTGCATTAACTGGTCACCACATTCTGAGTTGCTACGTAATTGGGTATTGTTATTTTCTATAAATGTATTTCATTCAACACAATTTACGTGCCGTTTCTACTGCGTGGATGAAATTTAAAATTACTTAAAGACATTTGTGTTATATTCCGAGAAAAGAGAATAAAAAACAGGAAAAGAGATTGTACTCGAAGGTTTGGAGGATGCATTTATGTTTGTTTTAGGTACATTTATTTTGTACTAATTTTTATTAAATTACTGTGTGTATACCTGTTTAAAACTTGAGGGTTATACCTTGTTATAGCCGACATTATTAGATAATTGGTATTTTAAACTTTTGTATAAAATATACAGATATTAGTTTAGATTATAAAGTAAAACATATTCCAATATACCAGTGATCGGAATTCACTGGCATATTAATTATATGTTGTTTCAACTTGACTTTATTTTTGTATAATACCTAACCTAACCAGATTTGTATCCATAAACAATCAGACAATTCTAAATAACATTTAAAATGTTTTCATAATAAATTAATCGAACAGTATTTTCTTTTATTTGAACTATTATTATTGTTGCTATAGTAGTTTCCAAAATAAACAAATTTTGATTGTTGATAATAGTCGTCAACCTTTACAAGACACTAAAGTTAGCATTAAACATCGCCTAATATTTTTTACAAACCATATTGTTTTACAGGGTTTCGTTGCCTCAAACATTTTAAAATTATTAATATTTAAGTATTAAAGTTTAAACTTAATACGGGCAGAGATTTTTATTCTCTTAAAGCAATACTCAACGAATTAATTGATTTAGCAAAGATATTGGCTTTACATAGTGTTTCATTAAGGATTAGATACTCAATAACTCTTACAATATCCGCAATTTTATAAATTTTCGTTTTATGATGCATATTAAGGTCTCAATTTTTTACAGAGTCCTAAGCTTCTTAAGCCTGAATCTATGTTTCAAATTTCAAAAGCCCATTATAAGAGGAAGCAGATAGGTATATGATGGTTAGAAAAACCGTGGGAATTGGTTCGTGAAAGTTACACTTGCATTGTTAGAATTTGGCCCGCGCACAGACGTGCGGTCTGTTATGACTAATTAGATAAAACTAATTTATAAACGCGATTGTTATCAAATCCATTTTAATTGGACATTGACTAAAAACCAAAATAACGTTTCGATAGATAGTGTTATTTTTTAAACTGCATTTTTTTATTAAAGTATTCTTTTATAATTTGTACATATGTAAATTTGACTTGAATTTAAAATAATTTTTAATTGTATTTTAATACGTAATTGTTCATATTCTTATGATGAGGCATCATTAACTAAATGCATATATTTTATTTTGTATACATTTATAAATGGTTATATTTAAATTGATGATTATGACTTTTTTTTTCTGTTTAAAACATAATACATTTTAAATTATAATCTGATTGTCTGATTTGAATATTTCTAAAAATGCTTCGTTATATACATCACCAACTTAAACTTTAAATAACAAAAACTTTTGAACTGTAACGTGAGCCACGGGGTAGGACGATTATTAGGGTAAAAGTCAGTAATTACACAACGTATCGGCGGATTTTCTGTTTGTATTTTAATGTAACACACAAATACACGAATAAAACAAGATTTTCTGATAATACACAATTTACATTTAATTAAGATGTTCTCAAAAACATAGATACTCTGGAAACATAGATGCTCTGTAAAACAGATACTCTGTGTGACACGATTCACTGACGGTAGTTACACGACTAATCCCCGTTGGTGGTGAGCACGGCCCGAGCCGTCTGGCTAGGGCGAAATCCCTAAGTCAGCAAATTCCATTCGACTCGGCCGTGGCCAACACCAATTCCTGATGTTCTTATTCTAACAGAAATTATTTACACATACATAAAAAACATATTATAATAATATGCCCAAGACAGGGGTTCGTAACAGAACATTATGTTATTAAAAAGTCGTTTAACATTTTTGTATTTAAAATATTAATTGCTATAAGAATATCCCGAAAAATATAGGGGTTCCCATTTAAATTTTCAAAGTTGATACTGTGAATGCGCAAACTACTTAAGGTAAGATTTTGGATTTAAGTGTTTCTTGTGCATAAAATAATACCTATCATATGCAAAATTTGAAAAAATTAAATAAATTCTCTAAATATATTTGAATATATGATAAGTTTCTTATATTTTCAAAATTAAAGGTAATAATATTCTTTGTACCCGTTTTAAGTTTAAACGTTAATACTAAAATCATGTTAACAATATAATATTTAAGGCAGTGAAACACTGTAAAAATATATGGTTTTCAATTAATAACAGACTATATTTAATGACAACTTGATAAAGATGTTATAATCTTGTAGTTGGTAAAATGTCAATAATATTGTAAAATGTAATTAAAAATTTACAATTACATACTTTATGTTATTATTAGGGTATTTATTTTAAACACTATTCTTTCTTTACCTTATAAATAGTCACAACCTTTCTCTTGAAAAAAAAATTAGACATATAAGATGCCATGTGTTCTCTTTGCTGCTGAACGGAGAGGAATCATGCACTACAAATGATGACATCACAAAGAAATCGGAAACATTTAAGATGTGATTATAATGAATGCTATAAATACCTTGAACTGCTCGGATTACAAACATCGAAGTTATCAGAACAATGAACAAACTGCAAAGATACTGAGCTTATTAACACAATTTATTTCAGAAAGCTCCAATAACTGGGTCTCATTATGAGAAATGAGAGCTGAAATCCTATACTTCAATCCATTTTGTAAGGAAAAATGTATCTACATCTTAGGTTTGTATTGGTCGTATCTCGATAAATTTATATTTCAGCAGTCAAAACCTATAAACAATTTGTTTCTTATTTATTAAAAAAAAAACATAAAACAAAGCTACTAATTAGTATTAAGTACGTTATCTGTGTATCATTTTTGTACAAATGCATGTCAGTGCAAGTAAAAAACTGACTTTTTAAAAAACTAAAAAACCTAGAACACTAAAAAAAAAAAAATGTTTAATAATGTAAACAAAATGAACATGCTTGATTTTTAAAGTTGTCTACATAGTAAATTGTATCCTATTCCTACGTTTAACTACATAAAATGTCATTTATAGTCTGTTTATCACACGTGTGGTAGTCGCAATTATGCACTGGTTCCTATAACACATAGGCTTAGGTATAAAGAACACAAATAAGGAACATAAAAAACCAAGAAGCATAGAAATGTCCTTTTACGGAACAATTATTGGATACTAATCATAGCATAAAACCATTTACAAATTTAAATAGTTCTAAGGAACTTAATATTTGAGAAGCAATAGTAAATTTCTGTTATAATGTCTTCTTAAAAAAGGGTTTTGTTTAATTTTACTCACGATACCTCATTATATTAACTTTGATGTTTGTTAGTTAAATTTTAAATACGCGAAATGAATAAACAGTATGTTTATTTTGGTAGTTTACATTATTTTTAATATAAATTGCTAATTTTTAAAGTGATGTTTGTATAATTGTATATTGCTCTACATTTTAATAAAATAAAACTATTTTTTTAATTAACCTTGGGGTTTCATTTTAGCGATATACAATGTGTTCTTGGAAATTTCCCAGTGGAAATTAAATTTTATCTTCCTAGTGGGAAGTTGTCATGCATATATATTTTAACAACCAATCAAATTTAAATAAAAACCTTCTACCATATTACACTGGGAAATTTATTTCAATTTTACGTATCTTGAAAGATACATCGACAAGTTAAGGGTTAAATTTAATTAACACAAATTATATTTATGTGAGTTGTAAGAGACTGACATTACTCAATAATCAAAAAAACAAATATTTTACATTTTAATATGATTAAAAATGGTTTGAAAAACTTGTGGAGTTTTATTGACTGTAAATATACATGTACAAATATTATAAATGCGTATTTTAATACTTGAAGTTTCAAGTTTATGGCAGGAGGAAGGTTGAGTGTAGTATTATTTTTATCTCCGCGCATTTCCCAACCGTTATTCCCCTCCCATCCTAACTTTAAAACTCATGTAATTTTAAAAATAATTCTCCGAAACTGGTTACCGACCAGTTTAAATTCCTAGTATATTATCCTCAATTTAAGAATTTAATAAAATATATACGTTGCCATTTCAGTTTTAAAAGTAGCTATCAAAAAACCTAAGTTGGGAGGGGGATAAAAACAAAAAAAATTATGAAAAATTGAGATAACACTGTATCACAAAAATGTGTAGAAAAATATTTTAATTTCTTATTAAACCCTATGAATTATTGAGTGGTTCACGATAAGTGGATCGCCCTGTATACTTTTATATACAAATTATAAACGGGTATTTTAATAAAAATTAATTTAATTTTAATCAAATTTTTGTAATTCCATATGATATAATCAGGGGTTCGGAATTCGTTCCTATTTGACTCATTTCTCTTTTATGTCCCAGAACAAATACCCGGAACTCGTTCCTCAAGATATTCGTTCCGGAGCAAATACCCGAAACTCGTTCCTCGAGATATTCATTCCGGAACAAATACCCGGAACTCGTTCCTCAAGATATTCGTTCCGGAACAAATACCCGGAACTCGTTCCTTGAGATATTCGTTCCGGAGCAAATACTCGGAACTCGTTCCTTTGATATTTGTTCCGGAACAAATAAAATGTAATTGTTCCTTGTCATTATTATATAATTTATTAATGGAGCAAAATGTATTTGTTCTACGTATTATGTTGTTTCGTTCGAGTTTATTGAAGGTGCACATTTTTTTTGTTACTTTATTCTTTGTGTGTGGTATTTTAGAAACAATAGCCACATTAATGTAAGTTAAATATTAATTAATTTAAGTTAAACGTTAATTAATTTACCAAAAGATTATAGTTAATGCATTTAATATAACAATCAATGTTATTTTCAGTTTACATAAATGTATATAGTATATACATGATGAAAGTTAACCTGTTAACTGTTAAATTTCACTCCATTTAGTCCTGACAACTTCTTACCTGACGTGTGTCGCAGTCGTCATCCTTTTGCATACATTCCTTTTAGTGGTGGCACAAGAAACTGTATTGGAATGAAATACGCAATGCTCCAAATGAAGACTGCGATATCTACTCTTGTAAGGTCCTACCGTTTTTCGCCATCAAAGAAATGCCCTACTCCGAAAGATCTTAAATTATCGTGTACCATAGCACTGGAATTTAGCAACGGATGTTATGTTAAAATAGAACCAAGATCGTAATTGGTAGCAATTACGAATTAAAATATTTCCCTGTCTTAAATTAATAAGATTTAAAATTTTAATTAAATTTGATTAAATCAAACAGTTAATTAACTAGTTTTTGATTTACTTCCGTGATGATGATGACTGCTGTGATGGTCAATTTTTATCTTACTCTTTTTAAAGAACTCTAACATAATTAAATAATATATTTTTTTTAATTGACGCACTAAAGAGCAAATGATAAAGGTGAAATAAAGATATACAAAAAGGAATAAAAATGTAACAAATTTATTGATGATTTACACTAAGATCCTCAATATGCGAAACATTTATAAGATTAGCACCATCTATATTATACGTAAACAGTTCAAAAGATCGTTTACGACAAAAAGTGATCTGAACATTTTTAGAGATATTCAAACATTGACCATTTGACTTTTACAATACCCAGTTATGTTCAAATTATCCTGTTAATTGCGACTATTAACAACTCAACAAACACTTGTATAGAATTTACACCATCGGCCAAAAACAAACAGCAAGAATGATGGAAAAAACAGTATTATCATTTATTAAAAATACGATGAATAACGATGGAGTTAAGTGAATACCGGAAGAAATAACATTATTAATACTAACTGGATGCCACCTACCTGAAGCTTATAAATCAAACCAGTTAAGATAAGGGTTCTTCAGTTCAACATATTTTAATTTACCACACAGAACATTTCAATTTAATGTATCAACGTTTTTTTATATTAATAAAAACTGCATCTACATGCCCTCTGGTCACAACAGTAGAAACAATATCGAAATAAAATACAAGTAAAATTAACAATAGTTGATTTAATATTAAATTGTATAATTTACTATTTGTATAATATAGATTATAAAAAAAAATTGTAATATTCGGTTTTTGGTAAACCATTGATAATGAACAAAAAAAATAATAAGATACATATTTATTTGCTATTTATAATAATTATAACCATTATAATATATAAAAAGGTGTTAAATAACTTTAATAAATACATATTAATTATAACTAATGTACATAGAACCAAGTGCTTTTTTGTACTCTAAAACATTTTCCAGCCCATAACATTTGATTTTTTAAATTTAAGTATTTACCCTTTTAAGATATCTCCGTTAACTATACATCCTATTATACAATTTTGAAATCCAATAAAAATACCCTGAGAAACTTTTAATAATTTTAATAACAAAAAAAAGGGTATTTAAATTTGGTTTCTAAAACAGTAAACGATTTCAGTAAATTCTACATAATTAAAAAATATGTAAATACTATAAGCTACCAATTACGATCTTGGTTCTATTTTAACGTAACATCCGTTGCTAAATTCCAGTGCTATAGTACACGATAATTTAAGATCTTTCGGAGTAGGGCATTTCTTTGATGGCGAAAAACGGTAGGACCTTACAAGAGTAGATATCGCAATCTTCATTTGGAGCATTGCGTATTTCATTCCAATACAGTTTCTTGTGCCACCACTAAAAGGAATGTACGCATAAGGATGACGACTGCGACACACGTCAGGTAAGAAGTTGTCAGGATTAAATTGATCTGGATCCTTATAGCTATGTGGATTTGAATGCAAACAATAAATCGGAATCAAAATAATAGTGTCTGTAAATAATAATATTTGACAACTATTAATTAGGGACATGCAATTTAAAAAAAATATATTATTTTTAATAGGTTCTACCCGCCGGGATAAGATATTCTCCAATCATCATTTCGTTTTGTACTTGTCTGAGCACTATAGGAATAGCTGGATAAAGTCGCATGGTTTCTTTGATAACGCGTTCTAAGTATTCCATTTTTTGTAAATCCTCGTATGTAGGCGATCGGTTAAAATCACCATCCGAAAATATTGAATTTAATTCTTGATATACCTAGGGTCGAATATAATTAAATAATTTTAATTTTTAATAATTATGGAATTGTAGTTTATTACAGAAATAATTACATTTTGTTGAACATCTTGATGATGAGCCAGCAAAAATATAATTAATGAATTTACCTTTGCAGTTGTTTCATGTCCCGCTTAAACAAAAATTCATTTAAATAACGTTTATTTAACAGAATTTTGGAAGTAGTTCTTATTGTAAGTTAATATTTTATTTTTTTGGGAAGGGGAGAAAGTTTGAATTTGAAAAGAATAAGATGAATAATTTCCTTTTATTTTATCATTATATGTATATTTTGAGTGCAACATATGATGTTTTGACTTGATGTATACAAATATTACCAGAAACATAATAATATATAATACATCATTAAAATACCAATATTTTTAACTCCAAAAATAAGCTAGAACACATTGCTAAAATTTACTTTTTACCGCTATAGAATTTAAATAATATATTGCTTACCACTTATAATGGTTATAAGTTCGTCCTTCATTTCTTTATGTGTTACTTGATGTTCGTTTGCTAACAGAATTTCAATTAGATATTTAGGCTTTTGATAACTACAATCTTCATCACGACACCCGTTAATGGTAGATTTAGCTTTTTCATTGAGCTCGACTTTTTTTTTCTGAATTAAATCATTCACATATTCATGCATTAAATGTTGACTATTTCGTTGTTCATGTTTTTTCGATGACAGTGAAAATAAACTTGAGCTTAAAAACCACGGATTCGAAAGTCGGTATGCATAGATCTGGAATTAGAAAAAAAACAATAACCTCTTTAACAGATACTTAATAACAACATTGTTAGTCCAAAATTGTATCTTCTCCGTCCCATTGGATTATTTTGCTACAAAAATGTAAAATAAAAACAAAACATTTTTTACTTCTGCTAGACGTGCATAACTATTTCGGAAATCGTGGTTTTCTTTGTTTTGTGAATTAAATTCTTCTCCCAACGCTGTTCTTCCAATAGTGTCTATCGATGCTAGTTCGAAAAATTGGCTAATTTCAAGTTCCATTGATTTTCTTTTACTCTTTTCACTCAATATGTGTTCAAGAATTCTAGATTCTTCGTAGAATAAAGTATATAATGATTTTAAATTTGAATACTTTAGCCATTGATTTATAATTTTCCTAAATAACGTACGTATTATTAATTACTCATCTCCTTTAAATAGGAACAGTATGTTCTATTTGTTTCTTACAAAATATTTATAACTATAATATCATACTATATACAACAATAATTTACCTGTTTCTTTTATAGTCATGTATATTATTATTTGTAATTAATCCCTTACTCGAGAAAACGTCTTCAATTATCGAATAAGGTATATTCTTTTGAAAACAGTTTAAACTATTCATTACTTCCTCTACATCATCGGCGTTGGATACACAAACAACCAACTTGTTAAAAAACCAAAATTTAAATAATGAATGCTTGTACCTTAAACAAAATGAATTCATTTTTAAAATTTGTCCACAATTACTTATATTACATATATAAATAATTAACACAATTATCATAGTCCAGGTTTCCCTATTTTTTTCTAACTTGAATAGTTTCAATGGGAAGTCTTTAAAAAATCGTCACGGTAAAAGGCTATCAGCTATCTCCAAAATGATCATCAAGAGTATTTCGTTGAATAGTTATTATATTAAATTAGAAATATCGTGTTTTCATCCATAAATGTGCGGTTTTTACTATATTGCCTTTCAAAAGTTATAAAAATGTGTACTACAACAAAAATTTACAGAAATTTTCATATCTACAGATTTTAACTGACGTTTAGACTCATATACTCAGTATGGCCAATACAGCGGAACGATGACTATCAATCCAAATATAAACTCTGCAATAAATCCGAAAAGTCAGCAAGACATTGGAGACATGAACACATTAAAAAATGTTTTTCATAATATTTCAATACTTAATGTACAGTTTTAAAAACTCCATAAAAAATTATCATATTCGTTGAAATTGTTTATCATCTCAAAATCATGTTTAGTTTGGTGTAGGATCACGTTTTTTCATCAAATATTTGCATGTAAATTACGAGCAATTACTTCTTGTATAATAATAAGCTGGTTTTTACTATATTGTCTTTATAGATTTGAACAAATTATAACTGAAAAACATTTTTTCGGCAACTAGACCACATTATATCACAAAACATATTGTAAATGCTTATTTATGATTACTTACTTCTTACATAATTGTTTCAAGTTCTTTATAAACTTTATTTGTCGTCGAATTAAAATCGTTAGGCTTCCGACAATAAAATGACCTTTTGGACCAGGTATTTGAGCAGCCAAAGTAAATTGTCTTAGTTTTTTTTTCCTTAGCAAAATTACTATAGATATAACTAACACGATAGTAAGTATAATGGAATAAAAATAACTCATATCATGTATCTGAAAATTAAGCAAAATATAAATTGGAAACATTTAACTTACAATGTTATATGGCTCAAATCAATCTAAATAGAACATAAATAAAACATATTTTATCATTATGTATTCAAGAAAGAGACCAAATGATATGGTTGCTGTTGTTATTATTTAGTTAAACATTATAATAATTTTATGTACTTTATAATGGTATTATAAAGTATAACAGTGTTTCACTGTTTCAAACACAAATAGTAAATTTCTCATAAATTGGTTCATCAATTTAAATACATTATAAATAATAACTATTTTAATACATCGCAGTAAAGGAGATGACGGTAGAAATGATTACACTTAGCATTTGTAGCTAAAAATATATTTTGTAACAGGGACGAGCTTGCTGATTCAGGGTTGACTGATACAAAATATTAATCTTAGTGTTCATATATGATACAAAATTTTGTCAACTCATTACATTTTAAAAAACATATAATACTTGTACTAAAAAATATAGTTTAATAACATATAATTAAACATACACAATTTTGAGTAATTTTTTTTTAATTACTTTAAGGTGTCATTCTTCTATATTTGATATTGTGTATTTGTACACTAAATTAAAGTTAGTTTTCCATTTGAATTTTTATTTCAAAGATCACAAAATAGTTAATAATGCTTCTATAATGTTTCATAATAATGTTTCTGGCCGTTTTAAGTTTAAACTTTAATACTAAAATAATATTTATGATTTATTATTTGAGACAATGAAACAATTGAAAAAAAAATTAACAGGTGGTATATTTTAATGTCAAATTGAGTGCCTTGTAATAAGTTATGGTCAACTACATAAAGTACTAATTCATAACTAAAATTTAAATTTTAATTGTCTGATAACAATTATTATCTGATTTGAATATTCCTAATATTGCTTCTGTATAGAGCAAGCACTAACAAAAACTTTAAATAGCAATAACTGTTGAACAGTATGTTAACTAAAAGTCATTTAACATTTTTGTGTTTAAAATAATATTTACTTACATAATATTCCAAAAAATATATGGGGTTCCGGTTTAAATTTGAAGAGTTACAGTAATTTAGAACTATTTAAGGTAAGAATTTAATTTAAGCGTTATAAAATAACACCTAACATCCAAAAGTCAAAATTGTAAAAAAACAATGGCGTCTGAAAAATTGCCCAGTTTCTAACATTTTGAACTATTTTACAATGTTTTATGGCTCAAATAAATTTAAATATAATACAAAAATTAAATATTTTATCATTATGTACTCAAGATAGAGACCAAAGGAATATTATGGTTGCTGATGAAATAATATAGGTATAAAATAAAATAATATTATGTACTTTTTAATGATATTATTGTTACACTATTATAAGTTTGAAACACAAATAGTAAATTTCTCATAATTTGGTTCCTCATAAATGTTTTTTTCTTTAAACTAAATTTGTGTAATGGTCGACAACCAGCTTTAAATAATCATTTTTTAAGTTATTTCATCTTAAAATTTTGAATGAGAGGTGGAGTTTCGTTGAGTATTGCTCACACAGTTTAACGCTAAAATTAGTTTCTAATAAAGGTTAACTACTTAAAGCACTCAAACATTAAATTGGTAGTGAAACTTACTTGTTGAAATAAAAGAATCATGTTTTTGGAAGCCGACAAAATAATACAGTAAAATAATACTATGTACTCTGTAATGATATTTTGACTTAAAACACAAATGTAATGAACCAAATATATTATCTATGTATGGCTATTAATTTGTGTTCACACTAATTTTAACATCAATTTATTCACTTTCAATTATTACATGGCAATCAACTTTTTTTATATTTTTTCCTTGTTTTTGTATTATTTATTTCCCTTAACTAATTTGAAACACTCTAGGTATAATACTGTTGTAAAAAAAACACATCAATGACTTTTAAGCTTCCACCATATAATTTATATATAATTAACTCAATTCTTATTATAATCACACCAAAATTATGTTTAAAAAAAATTAGAATTATGATGGTATATAAATTCTTCTTGGTATGTAATTTAGTGTATATATTATTATGTCAATTAGTTTTTATTCCCACAGTTTCTCTTCGATAATAATTCTAAAATAATTAAAAGAATATAATAGTTTTTTATTTTTAATATAAATGTTAATATTTGATCCTAAATTTAATATAATATGCATCATAAAATTATTAAAGGTAATAAGACTTTTACATTTTTTAATTACTGAGCAAGCTAAAAAACATTACGTAATAATACACAATAAATAATTTAACCTCCGAGCAGTGGCGCCTTTGAGAATCTCGTTGGCGGATGAGCCGCGGTGTTTACACCGCCCAAGAAGATATATTTTGTTTTTTCACCTACCATGTTGATAATCTATCAACTAAAAAACAGGGAACGTTACACAAGGTTGACCTCACATGTTTAAACGCATTGCATTTAGTAAAGGCATAAAGGTTTAAGGTGACCTATAAATGTCGTAAAATAATCTCAAATTTGAAAAATAATAGTACATACACAATTATGTTTAATTTTTTTTAAATAACTTGAAATTGTAATTCTATTAATTTATTATTTTGTGTTTGTACTTTATGCACAAAGTTAAAGATAGTTATTCTAGTAGAATTAGCTGTGAAAGTTTTATTTTATTATATTATGCATATTGATATAATTTTATCATATGAAATTACAAAAATTTGATTTTAAATTGAAATTGAAATTTGAAAATTAAATTAATTTTCTTTAATTTTTATTAAAATACCCGTTTATAATTATTAACCATTTATTCCAAAAATTTTGACTGGTCGGTAACCAGTTTCGGATAACTATGTTTAAAGTTGTCATAATTTTAATGTTAGGATGGGAGAGGAAGTGCGGTTGGTTTGAACAGTATTTTATAAAAAACTTTTTTAACATTTGTGTATTTAAAATATTAATCGATTACAGAATATTCCAACAAATTTATTGGTTTCCATTAAAAATTATAAAAGTTAATACCATGCTTGTTATCACTATGTACTCAAGATAGAGACCAAAGAAATATTAGGGTTGCTGATGAAATAATATAGGTATAAAATATACAGCACGAACATAAACTTTAAAAAGCAAAAATTGTTTTAAAGTATGTACAGTATTATAAATACGTTTAACATGTCGATGGTCAGAAGGTAAAAGAGCGTAAGCGACAAATTTTTCAAAATTGACTTTTTTGGATAAACAGCATAATTATATATCGATTGAACCAACTTACATATCGATATCATAAGTACAGGGTCATCCAACCAACGTAAGAAACCATTTTCTCGGAAATATGAATATTTTAAAAATTATTTTTTTCATATTTTTTTTGATACACGTTATACTATAATTTTCAATACTTTGAAAACGTTTATCTCCATCCCTTATACGATAAGAAGGGTTTAAGTACACGTTTTCAAATGGCAACACACGCTTATAATTTCATAAATTTGTGGGCAAAAAAATTTTAAATATGTTATGGTTTGAATTTTTTATTTTTATCCATCTAGTCATTGGCTATGACTTTGTAAAGTTATTAAATTTTCTCTTAAATATTATTACATATCTTTGGTTTCCGAAGACCGGGAGCCAATAAAATACTTATTTATGATCGCATTGTCCGATAGGTGAGTACACAGAAAACCAAACACAATGAAATGTTTTGTGATAGTCTGGTTGACCAGCGATTCATATCTACAGATTACCGACTTTTCAAACACACCGTCATGACAGATAGGTCGACAGCCCTAAATAAATAAGTGGCTAACGAATGGCTATTTAACCACAACAATAAAACCGTGGTACAAGGTTGATAACAGTACTATAATGATAATACATAATATTATTGTCTCCAATCTAGTTACATAAATATTAATCTAACTAATGTACATAGAACCCAGTGCTTTTTTGTACTCCAAAACATTTTCCAGCCCATAACATTTGAAATAATATAGGTATAAAATAAAATAATATTATGTACTTTTTAATGATATTATTATTGTTTCACTATTATAAGTTTGAAACACAAATAGTAAATTTTTCATAATTTGGTTCCTCATAAATGTTTTTTTCTTTAAATTAAATTTGTGTAATTGTCGACAACCAGCTTTAAATAATCATTTTTTAAGTTATTTCATTTTAAAATTTTGAATGAGAGGTGGAGTTTCGTTGAGTATTGCTCACACAGGTTTAGTACAGATAATTATAACACTATTCTCCATTTTTCTACCCATCTTAAGAATAAACTTTAATACTAAAATACTATTGATGATATACTATGTGTGGCAATAAACCACGTAACTGTAAAAAAATTAAGGTTTTTAATTGAACAGATTTTATTTAACGTTAAAATTAGTTTCTAATAAATATTAACTACTTAAAGCACTCAAACACTAAATTGGTAGTGAAACTTACTTGTTGAAAGCTTTGTGGATTTGAATGCAAACAATAAATCGGAATCAAAATAAATTGAATCAATTTAAACATATAATAAATAATAACTATTTTAATACATCACAGTAAAGAAGACGGCGGTAGAAATGATTTTAAGGTAATAAGACTTTCTTCGCCTATACAGACATTTAGCATTTATTACTATAAATATATTTTGTAACAGGGTCGAGCTTGCTGATTCAGAGTTAACTGATACAAAATATTAATCTTAGTGTTCATTTGTGATAAAAAAATGTTATCAACTGATTACATTTTAAAAATCATATAATTATTGTACTAAAAAATAAAGTTTAATAACATATAATTAAACATACACAATTGTGATTAATTTTTTTTTAATTACTTTAAGGTGTCATTTTTTTATATTTGATATTGTGTGTTTGTACACTAAATTAAAGTTTGTTTTCCATTTGATTTTTTATTTCAATGATCACAAAATAGTTAATAATGTTTCTATAATGTTTCATATTATTGTTTCTGGCCGTTTTAAGTTTAAACTTTAATACTAAAATAATATTAATAATTTATTATTTGAGACAATGAAACAATTGAAAAAAATTAACAGGTGGTATATTTTAATGTCAAACTTAGTGACTTGTAATAAGTTATGGTTAACTACATAAAGTACTAAACATTAATTGTATTTAATTTTTGGTAGTAAAACTTACTTGTTGAAGTACCAAAACCATGTTTTCGGTGCTGATGTAATTATATAGAAATACAGTGTGTGAGTTTTAAACACAAATAGTAAACTCGTGATTTTCTGTTTCCTTATATAAGTTTTTCTTGAAATTTAATTAAGTGTATATATTATATCAATTAATTTTTTTTTCCACGGTTTTTCTTCGATGATAATTCTACAATAATTAAAAGTATAAAATAATTGTATTATTTTTTGTATAAATTTAATTCAGCTTGGATACTATCAATGATTTATTCTAAATTACCCAGTAGAAAATTTTGAAATATTTAAATTATACATTTTTTAATTAATTAGCAAGCAAAATAACGTTACGTAATAATTCACAATAAATAAAATTAAAATAAAACGTAAATAAGAAGCCGCTATATTAGAAAGACACTAATTGTAAGTTCTATTTAAACCTACAACAAGTTATAAAATAATATCAGAAGTTATAAAATAAAATTGTACTAAGGAGGATAGTTATTTTTTTCACTATCATTTACTAAAATGTTTTAATTGATTTAATTGATTTATACATAAATACACTGACATTGTTGGAATTTTGATCGCGCACAACTATTTAAATAAAACTAATATATAAATGCAATTGTTATAAAATCCATTTTAATTTGACCTTAACTAGAAACAAACATAATGTTTAGATAGATAATGTTATTTTCTAACTTTCATTATTTTATTATAATATTCTTTTATAATTTGACCATGTGTATATTTACAGTTAATATAACTTGTATTTAAAATAATATTCAATTGTACTACAATACGTATTTTTTTCATTCTTATGATGAGGCATCATTAAACATCTAAATGAATATATTTTATTTTGTATAGGCATACAAAAGGTTATAGTATTTAAATTTACTGTTTTTTTTACTCAGATAAAAAAAATTCAACATACCACCCTTTCTCCAGACCAAAATTTTAAATAATAAGCAGAGTTTCGTTGAGTATTATTTATAGGTAATAATAATATTTCTATCCGTTTTAATTTTAAACTTGAAAATATGGTTTTAAATTATTAACAGAATATATTTAATGCCAACTTTAGTGTCTTGTAAAGATTACTACATAAAATACTGTAATATTAAATGTATTTAATTTTGTCAGTAAAACTTACTTGTTGAAGTACGAAATCCATATTTTCGGTTGCTGATGAAATTATATAATTATAAAGTTTGTAAGTTTTAAGCACTTATAGTGTTGGGGGGGGGGGGGACTAATCTTGAAAGACATTACTTTTCCACCCACCAAAAAAAAAAAAAATTTAGCATTCTTTAATACATAACTCTTCAAATAATGTTATATATACACACTTGATGATCAAAATATATTATATTAATTTATGTTTATTAGCTATTATTCACATTCAATTTAATATTAATTTGTTCACTATAGATTTTTACTTGGCAAAATTGTTTTCCGCTTTTTTTATGATTTTATTATTAATATTTTAATCTTATCATTCTTATACAACATTTACATATATTATTTTTTTTCCATAACTCATTTGAATTTAATTTACAAAATTTACTAAAAATTAAATTAAATTTAGTATATATATTTTGTCAATTTAATTTTTTATTTCCACTGTTTCTCCTTGATTCAGACATTTTAACGACATATTATTTTTAATATAAATGTAAATATTTTATCCTAAATTTAATGTAATATCTTCGTTAAATGTTGATAACTTGAATCAAATAATTTAGCTAATCTTGGAAGCCATTGTTTGAAAATGTGTTATTCAAAATTACCCAGTAGGACATTTTTACATAATATTTACATCATAATTTTTAAATTATTTAGCATTTAAAAAACGTTTCGTACTAATACACATTACCTATATCAGATTAATAATACAACGTAAATAAGGGAGTTAAAAAAACCTAAAAATATCGTAAAAGAATCTTAAATTTGAAAAAGAATAATACATATACAATTATGTTTAAATTTTTTAAAATAACCTAAAGGTGTTTAAATTTGTTATTGTGTGTTTGTTTTTTTTCTAAATAAAAGATAGTTATTCTATTCAAATTCTTAACTTTAAAAAACTACACAATTGTGTTTTAAACCTAATACATTTTAAATTATAATCTGATTGTCTGATTTGAATATTTCTAAAAATGCTTCATAAAATACATCATGAACATAAACTTTAAATAGCAATAACTTTTGAACAGTATGTTATAAAAAACTTTTTTAACATTTGTGTATTTAAAATATTAATCGACTACAGAATATCCCAACAAATTGAGGGGTTCCCCGATTAAATTTTAAAAGTTAATACCATGCTTGCGCTAACTATTTATAGTATGATTTTAGATTTAAGCGTTAAATGTGCCTAAAATAAAACCTACCGATATCCAAATATCGGAATTTGAAAAATCAAAATCAGCTCTAAAAATTGGCCGTTTTTTTTGTGTTTTAAATAACTTACAATGCAATATGGCTAAAATCAATTTAAATATAATACAACAATTTTTTTTTAATATTAGGTATTTGAAAACGTGACCTAATTTAAAAATTTTAAAAATAGGTGGAGTTTTATTGAGTATAGCCTATAGGTAATAATAATGTTTTTACCCGTTTTAAGATTAAATTTTAATACATTTATAATGTTGACGATATCATATTTGAAGCAATAAAGCACTGTCAAAAAATATAATTTTTAATTAATATCAAATGCCTACTTTAGTGTCATGTTCTTAGAATTTAATTTTCTATATATATTTTATCAATACATTTTTATTTCCATTGTTTTTCTTCGATTCAGTCAGTAATTGAATGTACATATTTAATAATTTTTGTTATAAATGTAATATTCTTCATTATATTTTTTTCTCATAATGAATTTGTACATTTAACTTTTAAATGAGGAATTTCAATGACACATACTACACTATACTAAAGGACTTTCATTGTTTCATACTAAACCTTATACATAACCATATCGCATCCCCGCTTAAAAAGTAACATAACTCAAAAAACATGATTTTTGAGATTATAGCATATTTTAAATAAATATCATATCATTATTGTGTAAAAACGTCATAAGTCTATTATTATTTTTCACCGATAGATGGCACACGTCACTTTTGGTATAACATTATTTTACATTATGTTGTCCTTTTTTAAATGACTTTACTAAAAAATTTTTCCAGTTGTGTCACTTTTTAAGCGTGGCTGCGATATATTAAAAAAATAACTATACTAAAAAAATGTGTAAAAATTACTACTACAAATTACAATAAAACTTGCACACGTCTGTTTTTATTAGCTAATTAAAATTAATAATCAAATTCTTCTTAAAATCAAATCAAATGTATTCTGAACTAAAAATTAAGGATCATTAATATACTAATATCATAAAAACAATATAAGATGTTATTATTATTATGATAATTTTACTATTTTTTCAAAGGGATTATTACTGGCTTGTGTCAAACATTAACTTTTATTTTTATACTTCTAAAATGAATACACCTATGTAGAGCGACATAATTTTAAATGTATTAGCAAAATTATCCTTAAAATCAAATCAATTTTATTCTGAACAAGAAGCACACAAATCTCCTGTTTCGGAACAATTATTGGATACTAACTATAGCATAAAACCATTTACAAATTTAAATAGTTCTAAAGAACTTAATATTTGAGAAGCAATAGTAACTTTCTGTTATAATATTTTCCTAAAAAAGGGTTTTGTTTAGTTTTACTGACGATACCTTGTTATACTACACTTTGGTG
Source organism: Adelges cooleyi (assembly GCF_023614345.1). Lineage (NCBI taxonomy): Eukaryota > Metazoa > Arthropoda > Insecta > Hemiptera > Adelgidae > Adelges > Adelges cooleyi. Next base: position 203,966 of record NW_026096507.1, read on the forward strand.
TTTTTTAATTAAATATTAAGTTTGGCTCTTTAGCCTGTTAATTTACTTTTTAAAATATAATACAAATACGCGGAATAAATAAAAAGTATGTTTAGTAAAAAATAATGTGAACTACCAAGTTGCTCATTTTAAAAACTATTGTATAATTGTATATTGTTCTACATTTTAATAAAATAAAACAATTGTTTTAATTAACCTTGGGGTTTCCTACTAGCGATATACAATGTGTTCTTGGAAATTTCCCAGTGGAAATTAAATTTTACCTACCTAGTGGGAAATTTTCAAATATATATTTTAACAACCAATCGAATTTTAATAAAAACCAATACCATCTATTTATATTATAGTTTAATAGGATAATAATATAGCTAAATCTAAAAATAACTGTTGGTTAGGTATTTTATTTTCATTAATATTTAAATATATATTATAGACACATTATTATGATTCCTATTATTTTAATAGTTTTTTAAAAAATGAAGTAATTATTGACGATTCAAGTGTAATAAATAAATAGGAATCACGATAATAGTGTGTATAACAGATATTTATATTTATATTTAATATTCAATAGATAATTATGATTCTTATTAAACATCGACAAGCAAAAAAATTTGAATAATTATTTTCTTTCTTTGGTGTTATCTGCTGTGATTTCATATTTCCTATCATCGTTTCATTTTCTTCTTTCTTGGTCACCAGGGTTGCAACTACATGAAATCGTTTGTTTTATTAAAACACATTTTATAAGTATATAATTTTTTGTAAATCATCGTATGTAGGTTTTTTTTTTCTGAAAAAATTTATGTAATTTCTTGAATTACCTATTTTCAATAAAAATTTAACATACGCAGGTAAATTTGTTATAATTCAGAATGAATATGTAATTGCGAAACATTTTAGTAATACTATGAGATCCAATTATTTTTTACAAGCTCTCGAGAAAATATTTGAATTTTTAGTATTGTTACTTTCAAACATTTTAATAGCTTTAACCAATAGCTCTCACTTTGTATAAAAACAATATGAAAAAAAAAATTTAATTATTTATTTAACCCAGTGAAATACTGACTGGTTCATGATAATGTTTGATGTTTATGGATATGTTTGATAAGTATTTTCTGTCAATTGCAAACAATTGATTATTGTCCTATTTTCGGGAATCGGTGATTTATTAATAGAAACCCATGCTACCCGAATTAAGCAATGTTCATGCGCGTCACCGCATGCATTTAGAACTACACTCCCTAAAACTGCATTCATTTTGAGAAAATTTCAATTTTCAGATTTTTTCCTTTAGTTACACTATAAGACCTACTTTTGTGCCAAACTTGACGTGTCTGCCTACACAGAAAGTGTTTTATAATTTTGATGATGAGTGAGGAGTCAGTCAGTAACAAAAATAAAAACTTTGAAATTGTTCCTTTTTGAATAGGCCTAATATTCAGGCTCAAATTTTTACAATATCTTAAACTACTCAAGCTCTTAAACTACTCTATGTTTCACATTTCAAAAGCTCATCTTAAGAGAAACCAGAGTTAGGAGGGTTAAAAAAACTGGGTAGGGGGTTGGTTTTTTTGGATCTAGTGAATTACTAGTTTGTTCGATTTCCATGTTAATATTATTATCAATACTTGTGTTGATTAAGTTGTCGGAGGTTATTTGTTGTGTTCATTTGTTTTACTTGCGGAGAACCGCTGGCCGATGTATTTTTTTTTTTCATTGTTGTTTGAAATGTTTGTTGACCAGTCGGTAAAAGAAATAATGGATGTAAATTTTATGTACATTTTATGTAAAAATTAAGATTAAAATCAATGATAAAAAAAAAACAACTGACATAAAATATACACTAAATTAAATTTAAGGAAAAATGTATAAAAGGAACCAGAGTATCAGAATAGTACTATTTGTGTTTTAAACTTACATCGGTGAATCCATAATATCATCATAAATTACACACTGTATAGCTATATAAGTTCATCAGCAACCAAAAACATGAACTTTCCATTTCAACAGGTAAGTTTCACTACTAAAATTAAAAACATTTTATTGATTTTGTACTTTATGTAGTTATTCTTTACAAGACACTTAAGTTGGCATTAAATATCTTCTGGTAAAACCATTTTTTTTTAAAGAGTTTCATTGTCTCAAATATTATATTTTTTATATTATTCAAGGATTAAAGACGTATAGAAAGATTATTATTACTTTTAAGCAATACTCAACGAAACGTCAAATTTTTAAAATTATAGCAATCATTTCACGCCTTAGGTCACTTTCTTAAATACACAATGTTAAAATATATATTTTTGGTATTATATTTAAATTTTATTGTGCCAATAAACATTGTAAGTTAGTTCAAAATGTTAGACAAAGGACAATTTTTGAGACACTATAAGTTTTTTTGACTTTTAGATGTTAGGTGTTATTTTATAACGCTTAACTCTTAAATCTTACCAGTAGTTTTAACTTATTGTATCTTTTAAAATTTAAACCGGAACCTCTATATTTTTTGTGATATTATATAAGTAAATAATATTTTAAACACAAAAATGTTAAACAACTTTTTAATAATATACTGTTCAAAAGTTATTGTTATTTAAAGTTTTTGTTAGTGCTCTATACAGAAGCATTTTTAGGAATATTCAAATCAGATAATAACTATAATCAGATAATCAGATTATAATTTAAAATGTAATTTGTTTTGAAAACATGTACTATTTTGTGATTTTTAAAATAAGAATTCAAATGGAATACTAACTTTAATTTAGTGTACAAACACACAATATCAAATATAAAAGAATGACATAAAAAATTAATCACAATTGTGTATGTTTAGCTGAATATTATTAAACTATATTTTTTAGTACAATAATATGCCTTTTAAAATGTAATCAGTCGATAAAATTGTTTATCACATATGAACACTATTGTATAATAGTAATAATATTTTGTAACAGGTAACCCTGAATCAGCAAGCTCGACCGTGTCAAAATATATTTATAGCTATAAATGCTAAATGTCTGTATAGACGAAGATAGTCTTATTACCTTAAAATCATTTCTACCGTCGTCTTCTTTACTGCGATGTATTAAAATAGTTATTATTTATAATATATTTAAATTGATTCAATTTATTTTGATTCCGATTTATTGTTTGCATTCAAATCCACAAAGCTTTCAACAAGTAAGTTTCACTACCAATTTAGTGTTTGAGTGCTTTAAGTAGTTAATCTTTATTAGAAACTCATTTTAGCGTTAAATAAAATTTGTTTAATTAAAAACCTTAATTTTCCTTAAAGTGTCTGTCTAGGCGAAGAAAGTCTTATTACCTTTAATCATTTCTACCGTCTTCTTCGTTACTGCAATGTATTAAAATAGTTAATATTTATAATATATTTAAATTGATTTAAGCCATAAAACAAATTATAAGTTAAAAAATTCCAATTTATACTTCGCTTAATTTACAGATATATTCTGTGAGCTATTTTTAATACATTTTATACCAAATACACAAACCAAAAGACCTCCACCATCATCAAGTTGCCCCTCTTCGCCAACATTTTCGTCACATACGGATGTACAACATGACGACCGAAAACCCATACAGCCCAAAAACATTAGAACAAAACTGGTAGAATCAAATAAAGCAAACGATAAATCTCTAGGCCAAAAAAAACTTAAAAAAAGCAATTCTCTAGAAAATGTCCCACATAAACTTGATGACACCCTAAGACCCGCGGAAGGCGTTTTCTCAGACAATAAAGAAACTCCTATCTCACTCACACAATTCAAGTACATAGTTGAGAATTTCGCAAATAAATCTATCAACATCCATTCTCTCTGCAACGAAATCAACGTAGACATACCCACATTGACGACAATTATTGACAAGGTCAGACCACATATAAACGATCGTTCTATGAAGATGAAACTAACTAAACTGTCTAATCTTCTTTTTCAATCTTCAACGTTCTAAATAATTTTAACCCTCAAATGAAAAAACCACAATATCTGTCGCACAAATAATAACAAACAATAATAAAATCACATTTACCTACAAATGAATAACTCACATTTCAACAAATCGTCTCAAATGCCTTTTCAATAACGAAATGATAACCGAATCCAACGTTGAAATATACTAAATATAAAATAAAACTCATATAAGCAATTACTGTACACTAACCCAATAGAAAAGAAAAAACAAATAATAATAAACAATATGACTCATAATAAAATATTACAATGGAATCTTAATGGATTCTTCTCAAAATTAAATGAATTGAAACTTCTAATATTTAAATACAGCCCTAACATTATATGCCTTCAAGAGACAAACTTCAGCAAAAACAACGTCGGAACTCTAAAAAATTACGTAGAATATACCAAAGAAAGAAGTATATGTAATAGGGCCAGTGGAGGGGTGTCGATTTACATAAACTCCGCATTCCCTAGCGAGCAAATTCAAATTAAATCCGACTTAGAGGTAGTAGCAGCAAAAATAAAAAGCAAACAACCATTAACAATATGTAATATCTATATTCCCAACCAAAAATTATTCTCGTGCATCGACATTGAAAATATTATACAGCAACTACCCTCTCCTTACATTATTGTGGGCGACTTCAATAGCCATCACACCTCTTGGGGCTCATATAAAATCGACGAAAGGGGTAATGAGATAGAGAAACTACTAGATAATGAGAATATAGTTATTTTAAATAATGGCGAACCCACTCGCATTAACCCTAATAACGGTAATCTATCTGCAATTGACTTAGCCTTCTCAAACGCAGCTTTAGCAAACGGTATAGAATGGAATACACTTCCAGACATATATAGTAGCGACCATATCCCTATATTAATCACCTGTCTACCCCGGAAAATAACCAACAATCTAAATCTACCAGATGGAATCTTAAAAAAGCCAACTGGGAACTATTCACAGCTTTAATCGAAGATGAAGTAAACACAACCGAACCCATTGAAGATCTTACAAATACAATAGAAAAATTTACCAACACTATCATTAATATAGCTGATAAAACCATTGGAAGAGCATCCATTTTTTCAGAGAAGCCCCGGGTACCTTGGTGGGATGATGAAATAAAACAAATTATAAAAATAAAAAACACAGCGTTCAATAAATTTAGAAAACATCCCTCCCAGGAAAACTTTATTGAATTTAAAAGACTTAGAGCAAAATCTAAATTTACGATTAAAAATAAAAAGAAACTCTCATGGCAAAACTTTACATCAACTATAAACTCATATACAGACTCTAAAATAATATGGAATAAAATAAAATCCCTGAAAGGGCTTAATAGAAATAATAGCATTAAACTAATCGACAACGATAAAATATTAGAAAAAGACGACGAGGTTACACCAATAATTGGAAAATATTTCCAAAAATGTAGTAGCGCTGACAATTATGACGAGAAATTTTTGGAATACAAGAAAACTATGGAAAACCTTCCATTTACTGGGAATGAAATTCATCCCGAAACATGGGAATTAACAGAGTTGAACAGACCAATTAACATCCATGAACTTGACCATGCAATGACAAAATGCAAAAGTAAAAGTCCTGGACCCGACAACATCCCCTACATATTTTTAAAAAACCTTGGAACTAAAGCTAAAAACCAGCTATTAAAAATATTCAATGAAATATGGGACACAGGTAATATTCCAGATAGCTGGAAAAATGGAAATGTAATAGCGATACACAAACCAGGGAAAAACAAATTTCATGTTAATGGTTATAGACCTATTACATTACTCAACACCATGTGTAAAATAGTAGAAAAAATAATAAATTTTAGATTAGTCTGGTATCTCGAACACATACAATACTTCAGTCCTATTCAAAGTGGATTTAGGAAAAATAGGTCTACTTATGATGCTCTCAGCAAAATACAAGATGAAATAAATTCGGCTCAACAGGGTAAGCAAAACCTAGGACTTGTTAGTTTAGATATAGCCAAAGCTTATGACACAGCATGGAGACACAAAATCAAAACAGAACTATTTAAGGTAATAAACAAAGGAAAAATGTTTAAATTTATTGAAAATTTCCTTCAAAATAGAACATTTCAGGTCAAAGGAGTAAATTGTTGTTCAGATAAATACATTTTGGAGAATGGTGTCCCTCAAGGATCGACATTATCTGTTACGCTTTTTCTAGTATGTATTAATAATGTAGCTAATACTATCTCAGCACCAATACAGGCTACGTTATTTGCCGATGACTTTAATATCTCTTGTAAAAGCAAAAACATAAAAATAGTGAGATACTTCTTACAGGACACTTTAGACAAACTTTCAAATTGGACACTTAACTCAGGATTTCAATTCTCCCCTGAAAAATCAAAATGTATCAATTTTACTATGAAACGCAAAACCGAAAACCTTTCATTAAAAATGGCCAACAAAGAGATTGAACAAGTCACAGTCATAAAAATATTAGGTCTAACCTACGACCAAAAAAATACATGGGTACCCCATATAAATCAGCTAAATATGTCTTTAAATCGAAACTTAAATTTAATCAAAATGATATCGAACACTTCTTGGGGTGCAGACACCTTAACTTTACTGAGAATATACAGAGCCATTATTAGGTCCAAAATTGACTATGGATCTATAATATACAATAATGCATCTACCAACACTCTTAAAAAAATAGAAAGTAAACACAATAATGGGATACGTCTTGCCCTAGGGGCATTTAGAACCAGTCCCATAAATAGTATGCTAAATATTGCAGGAGAACTTCCCTTACATTTACGTCGTTTAAAATTATCTCTTCTTTACATAGCTAAATTAATAAGAACAAATAACCCAGCAATAAACCACAACAAATCAAGAATCGACCAAGCCAAACTTAAAGGAATAAATCCTGAAAGTATCACTCAAATAGAACAACACCAAATTATACCCTGGACAACCAAACAAACAATATCCGAATACTACAGTACAACAACAACATTACCACACAACATAAAAAGAATAATACAAGAAAAAATAGAAATAGAATGGCAAAACATCTGGCAACAATCAAACACAATGCTAAACGAAATAAAAAACAGTATAAAAAGATGGCCTAAAAACAGCATACGTAGTAGGAAAATTGAAGTCATATTAAACAGACTAAGAATTGGACACACAAAACTTACTCATATGTACTTACTAAAAAAAGAAAACAAGCCAGTATGTCAAACCTGCGGCACCTCTCTCACGGTCAAACATGTATTAGTTGAATGTAAAAAATACGAAGACCTCAGAAAAATCAACCAACTGCCTGACGATCTATGGGAAGCTCTGGGTCCATATTCCGACGTCTCCAAAACTGTTAATTTTATCTCTCAATCTGACTTGTATGTACTCGTATAAACAATATTTATTGTATATATCAAAAGTTATAAAATAAGATAATTGTATTGTATAGCCAATGGTCATTGTAACCGAGGCTTTTGATCAATAAAAAAAAAAAAAAAAAAAAAAAAAAAAATACATTTTACAAAAGATATACAAACTAAAGTAAAACGCAACGAAACTCGGTAAATGTCGAAAAGTCGGTGATCTGTAGATATGAATCGCTGGTCCACCAGACTATCACAAAACATTTGATTGTGTTTGGTTACCTGTATACTCACCTATCGGACAATGCGATCATAAATAAGTATTTTATTGGCTCCCGGTCTTCGGAAACCAAAGAAATGTAATAATATTTAAGAGAAAATTTAATATCTTTACAAAGTCATAGCCAATGACTAGATGGATAAAAATAAAAAATTCAAACCATAACATATTTTAAAATTTTTTGCCCACAAATTTATAAAATTATAAGCGTATGTTGCCATTTGAAAACGTGTACTTAAACCCTTCTTATCTATAAGAGATGGAGATAAACGTTTTCAAAGTATTGAAAAACATAGTAAAACGTGTATCAAAAAAAATAGGAAAAAAATAATTTTCAAAATATTCATATTTCCGAGAAAATGATGTCTTACGTTAGTTGGATGACCCGGTACAAATGATATCGATATGTAAGTTTATTATGATATTATAAAGAACCAATTTATGAGAAATTTACTATTTGTGTTTCAAACAGTGAAACAATAATACCATTATATGAATAATACATTTGGCTAATTTTATTACTCTCTTTGTATTCTAAAATAATGCTTATCTTTCGAAAATCCGAAAAGTTATAAAAGTTGTTGTTTGAAAACAGTAGTATAATTAAGAATGTTTCAAAGTCATTATGTGCAATAAATCGTACATAAATGAGGGAGCAAAAACAGTTTTTGACAGGCAATAATTAAAAATGGAAATATGATTGAAGCGTAATTTCATAAGGAACGCTAATTTAAATTCAAATAAAAACATATAAATGGTTCAATCAATATATAATTATGCTGTTTATGCAAAAAAGTCAATTTTGAAAAAATTGTCGCTTATGCCCTTTTACCTTCTTGTGTTGAAAATCAGTCCAAAATAAAAATGATATAACAAATATAATACCGAGAGAAAATCTGTAAAATGATATCAGTAACCTTAATGATCTTTCCAAAGAACATAAAAAATAACAACAGTCCATATATCTTTTATATTTACACTGGAATATTTATTTCGATTTTTTGTATCTTAAAAGATACATCGCCAAGTTAAGGGTTGAATTTAATTAACACAAATTATATTTATGTAATTAAAATTATGAGTATTTTTTGTCTGTAACCTAAAAATTATAATAATAATATTATAGCCCATTATTATCATGGTTAGTTAACATCATAATCCTAATTTTTTTTAAAAATAATTTTGATGTGATTATAATAAGAATTCAGTTAATTATATATAAATTATATGATGGAAAGCTTAAAAGTCATTGATGTGGTTTTTTACAACAGTATTATACCTAGAGTGTTTCAAATTAGTTATGGGAAATAAATAATACAAAAACAAGGAAAAAACATAAAAAAAGTTGATTGCCATGTAATAATTGAAAGTGAATAAACTAATGTTAAAACTAGTGTGAACACAAATTAATAGCCATACATAAATAATATATTTGGCTCATTACTTTTGTGTTTTAAACTTCCATTAGTGAAATCAAAATATCATTACAGAGTACATAGTATTATTTTGTCGGCTTCCAAAAACATGATTCTTTTATTTCAACAAGTAAGTTTCACTACCAATTTAATGTTTGAGAGCTTTAAGTAGTTAACCTTTATTAGATTAACCAAATTATGAGAAATTTACTATTATTATTTGTGTTTCAAACTTATAACAGTGAAACAATAATAATATCATTAAAAAGTACATAATATTATTTTATTATATACCTATATTATTTCATCAGCAACCATAATATTCCTTTGGTCTCTATCTTGAGTACATAATGATAAAATATGTTTTATTTATGTTATATTTAGATTGATTTGAGCCATATAACATTGTAAGTTAAATATTTTCAATTCATATTTTTCTTAAATTTCAGATTTTTAATATGAGCTATTTTCAATCCATTATACTTACTATCCTGTTAGTTATATCGATAGTAATTATTCAAAGGATAAAACACCAAAGACAAATTACTTTGGCTGCTCAAATACCTGGTCCAAAATGTCATTTTATTGTCGGAAGCCTAACGATTTTTACTCAAGGAACAGAAAAGTTCTTAGAGAATATGAAACGACTATGTAAGATGTAAGTTATGGCGAATAAGCATGTAAAGCTTTGTGGTATAATGTTGTCTAATTACTGAAAACATTTTTAAGTCGAACTCAATGAAAAAGCGAAAACTACAATTATTGGGACTTATGACACAGATTGTGTTTCTCAAAAACCTATATCTCTAATTGAAATTCTATTAGCAAGCCAATAACAAATATCACCTAAAGAAATACGGGACGATCTTATAACCATTATTAGTGGTAAGCATTATATTTAAATTCTATAGCTGTAAAAAGTTTTAACAATGTTTTCAAACTAATTTTTTTAGTTAAAAATTTCGGTATTTCAATGATGTATTATTTAATACTTATGTCATTAAATACATCATGAAAAAATTCACCTCATTCTCTTCAAAGTCAAAAAATCACTGCTTTTTATCTAAGAATTTAAACATGCTACATTTAAAAAAATATAAATTATAATTTCCAAAATTGTAAAGGAAATTCTACTAAATAACGTTATTTAAATATATTTTATGTTTAAGCGGGACATGAAACAACTGCAAAATCAAATTCATTAATTATATTTATGCTGGCTCATCATCAAGATGTTCAAAAAAATGTAATTTTTCCTGAAATAAATTACAATTCCATGTTTATTTAAATATAAAATTCCTTATTTTTGACCCTAGGTATATCAAGAAATAAATTCAATATTTTCGGCTGGCGACTTTAACCGATCACCTACACACGAAGATTTATAGAAAATGGAATACTTAGAACGAGTAATCAAAGAAACTATGCGGCTTAGTTCAATTGTACCCTTAATTACCAGAAAAGTAGAAAACGAAATGATGGTTGGGAAATATGTTATCCCGACAGGTAGAATATTATAAGAAGAATAAGTTTTTTAAATTCCATAGCTAAATGGTGATTAAGTCATAGTAATCGAATATTATTATTTTATAGACGCAAATATTCTGATTTGTGTTCAATGTTTGCATTTAAATCCCAAGTACTAGAAGGATCCAGAACAATTTAATCCTGACAACTTCTTACCTGACGTGTGTCGCAGTTGTCATCCTTTTGCGTACATTCCCTTTAGTGGTGGCTCAAGGAACTGTGTTGGAATGAAATACGCAATGCTTCAAATGAAGACTACGATATCTACTCTTGTAAGGTCCTATCGGTTTTCGCCATCGGAAAAATGCCTTACGCCGAAGGATCTAAGATTAGCTTTCACTCTATCAGTGGAATTTATTAATGGATGTAACGTTAAAATAGAACCGAGATCATAATAGCTTGGAATTTAAAATGTTTAGGTGCGTTTTGTTCAAGTCATTAATTAAAAAATAAAATGTTATGTACTGGAAAATGTTTTGGTGTAAAAAAAAACACTGGGTTATTATTGGGTTATTATTAACACTGGGTATTATTTAACTCCCTTTCATATAATATTATAATGGTATTTATTATTATAAATAGCAAATAAATATGTATCTTAATACTTTTTGTGTTCATTATTTATAGTAGTTAAGCATAGCTCTAGAGTTTATCTGTGGATGTTACGTTAAAATAGAATCAAGGTCGTATTGAGTAATTAAAAATATTTAGATATGTTTTAATTAAGGTAGAATTTATTTTGACTGTTTACTGTTTTAAAACAAAATTGAAATACACTTTGTTCTTTTAATAACATAATAATACACAAAAAACAAAACTCTTTTTGGATCATAAAACATGTATTAGAAATTAGGTAGTGTTTTGTTTCTCAGTGTATTTTTATTAGCTTTGAATATTGTATGATAGGGTGTATATTTAACCAATGTATTTTATAATAATTATTACGATATTGTGAGATTGATTTTGTTGTCAACATCATTTTTTTTTGTAAATATCTTAAAAGGGTATACACTGACATTTAAAACTCAATTGTTATGGACTGGAAAATGTTTTAGTTTACAAAAAAGCACTTACCTCTATGTACATTAATAACGATTGATATATATTTGTTAAAGTTATAAAATTATTATTTTAATCTATATTTATAAAAATGAATGAATTCATCCGATCGCCATGAAACTTTGGGAAGCTGATGAGTACACTCCTGCAAAAGTAACTTGCATAGGTCTTGTCGTAAATTCCACCCCTAAGGGTGTCCTTAAACACGAATTTTGCACTTAAAATACGAAATATTTTTCGTTGCTAACCCGAAATAAACACTTGGTTTGTTAAAATAGTAACCAAGGTACTCGAGCAAATGGTAGGTGATGAATAATGGAACAGACCTATTCAGGGGACGCTAAAAAACATTGGAAATAGTACACTTGAGTAAGAGGGGGGCATAATCAATAAAATGTAATGTACATATGTATATCCAAAAAAAACCGGGACGGGGTATGTTAAAGCTTTACAATATACAACCTAGAGTACTGAGTTTTTCTATCTTATTTGTAATTATATTACTCAGCTCTCGCAAACTAAATCCCAGGCGACGCCGGATCCGCATAGCTTGTAGCAAATAAATATGTATCTTAAGAGGGCGTTATACCTTTTAAAAACAATCGTAAAAAAGTTGTTTACGATAAAGCGTGTAGGTCAAAGCGAATCGGTAGAATAAAAATATTGGTGCCTTTAAAAAGAGGAAAACTTTAACAAGGTCCTTTAGTCGGTTTCTATATAAAACTTTAATTTTCCCTACAATACAAGCACTTAAAAAAGTTTAAAAAATGTCAGAATTAAAATACAAATTGTGAATGTTGGGTTAATTATATCAAAAAAAGTTCTTACTATTTTAAATATTTAAAAAAATTTTTCGGTACCCTTGAATTTTAGAGTTGCTTTTAAAAAAATGTTTTAATTTAGTTGTCTACTAGTTAAAATAAAAAATTTAATTAAAAAAAATCAAAGGGTAAAAAAATTGTAAGCGAAATAATATTTTCTGAAAACAAAATATCCGCTAAACTGAAAAATCATACTTTTTAAATTGCCTTGTGTACTAATTAATTTTTGTCTGTCGCAAAAAAAATTAATGTTTTTAAAAACCTGAATACTTACTCTATAACACCTATGTATTGTGATGTGGGTAAAATTTGGCAAATTTTAGAACTACTCTCTTAAAAAAAAAACATGTAAAACATCAGATATTTTTCGTTCAAAATTATCATAACTAGTTTGAAAAAAAAACATTTTTCAAAAAAAATATTTTTTTCCTTTGGTTATCGACTTGCTAAATAAAAAAAATAATTAAAACGTTTTTTTTAAAAATATCAAAGGGTAAAAAAATTGTAACGAAATATTATTTTTTGAAATCAAAATAACCGCCAAACTATAAAAACTGAACTTTAAATAGCAATAAAAAACGTCCAGGTACACATATGACCTTGACATTTTATATTATGTCTTAGAAACATATTAAAATTAATAATTCATAATTGTTTTGATATTTTTTGCATATTTATTAATAAGACTTTTGAGCGCCTAGAATTCACTCTCGGACCACTGTGCAGCGTGTGGACAACAGTGTGTGTGGACACCAGCGTGTGGACACCGGCATGTGGACGCTGACGTGTGGACACTAGTGAATGGTCACCACCATTATGTGGACACCAGTGAGTGGACACTCATAAAGCACGATTTCATTAAACAAAATCAAAAGTACAACCATTTAAAACTGCATGACCAAATATACCATTAATGATAAAATCATAATATCGAGTAAGGTCAATTAATTTTAAACTAAATTAAATATTACCTATTAAAACAATCAAAAAAATGCACAAGTTATTAGAAGTCTATTTTTGTTAAACTAACAAATTATTCAATCACTGTACAAACCATTTGACATAGGTAACCTCAAACTGATATATTAAATTATGAACAGAGTTAGTAATTATTATACATACAGTTGTACGAACATTATTTTTGTAAATAACATAAATCATAAATTATTTAAAATAGATTATTGAAGAAAAAGAAACATTTGAAATGTTAGGTACAAATATTTGTGAATGGGTAAATATAATTATAATTAACTATTCACATCAAAACCATCAAGAAAATGCTAAGAATTGTTAAACTTAAAGAAAGTTATTAGAAGTCTATTTTTGGCATTTATTTATATTTTCATCTATTACGAGATATTTTACCATTTTGTTTGTACTTCCACGCTGTTTATGTAAAATGGATGCTGCTTTCGAGTAAGTAATTTGTATCATAATATAATTAATGAATTTTTTATAATTTTCATTTACTTGGCCGGATTATAGATGTTCTAAGCTTTATATTCTTTTAAAATAATACAAAAATTAAATTCATAATGCGTTATGCATTTGCGTTAGCTATTTATTCTATTGAATGTCCTTTAGTATATTAATGTGTCATTAAAATTCCCCGCTATAAGAAGTTAAATGTAAAAATTTAATTATGTGAAAAAAAATTAATGAAAAATATTCAATTTTGTATAAAGTATTTGCATTTATATAAAAAATTAAAAAATGATTATATTATTTTAATTATAGTCTGAATTGAAGAGAAACAATTAAAATACAAATTAATAGGTATAATATATACAATAAATTTATTTTAAGGACAACGTATATAAGGAACAAGAATATTAGAAATTTACCAGTTGTGTTTAAGACTTACATACTGAAACTATATAATTTCAACAGCAATCAAAAACATGAATTTTCTATTTCAACAAGTAAGTTTTACTAAAAATATTAAATACGTGTTTTTATTTTTTTTTTTTCAAACATGTTTTAGTACTTTATGTAGTTAACCTTTACAAGGCACTAAAGTTGGCAAAAATACCATCTCATATTAATAAGAACCCACATTTTTTTTACAGTGTTTTATTGCTTCAAATATTATACATTACAATTATTTAAGAATTAAAGTTTAACCTTACAACGAGTAAAAAGATGATTATTACCTTTAAGCAATTCTCAATGAAATTCTACCTATTATATACAATTTTAAAACTATAACATTCATATCATGCTTTTGGTCAATTTTTCGAATACATAATTATAAACAAATTTATTTTTGTATTACATTTAAATTGATTTTAGCCATATTACATTGTAAGTTAGTTAAAACATTTAGAAAACCGCCAATTTTTAGAGCTATTTTTGATTTTTCAAATTCTGATATTTGGAATCGGCAGGTAATATAAATGGAAACCCCTAAATTCGTTTGTATATTCTGTTATCGATTAATATTTTAAATACAATTTTTAATAACATACTAATCGAAAGTTATTGCTATTTAAAGTTGATGTTCGTTCTGTATACAGAAGCATTTTTAGGAATATTCAAATCAAATAATAATTATAATCAGACAATCAGAATATAATTTAAAAAGTAAGATGCTTTAAAAACATGCACTACTTTGTGGCTAAATTAAGAATTCTTTTGGATAAACTAGCTTTAATTTAGCTTACAAACTCACATTAGCAAATTTAAAAGCAATCTGGTTATCAAAATAATCTTTATGACCTAACTGTTTGGAACTACTCAACTACCGACTTAAATTAAGTTGGCAATTAACAAAATTTCTGATTTCCAAAATAACTAATGACATTTTTAAACTTAACTGTGATTTTGTTGTAAGTTCCTTATAACACTGTTTTCAAATATCTAGTTTTAAGACAATTTAATCATTTAAACAGTCCACATTGTAGCATTCTTTTATTAATAACTATCTTTAATTTAAAAGTACAAACACACAATAACAAATTTAATAGTGTTACCTTTAAGTTATTTAAAAATAAATAAATATATTTAGGGTTTAAACTGTATATAAAATGTGTTGAAAATCAGTCCAAAATAAAAATGATATAACAAATATAATACCGAGAGAAAAGCTGTAAAATGATATCAGTAACCTTAATGATCTTTCCAAAGAACATAAAAAATAACAACAGTCCATATATCTTTTATATTTACACTGGAATATTTATTTCGATTTTTTTGATCTTAAAAGATACATTGCCAAGTTAAGGGTTGAATTTAATTAACACAAATTATATTTATGTAATTAAAATTATGAGTATTTTTTGTCTGTAACCTAAAAATTATAATAATAATATTATAGCCCATTATTATCATGATTAGTTAGTGGTTAATCTTTATTAGAAACTAATTTTAACGTTAAATAAAATCTGTTCAATTAAAAACCTTCATTTTTTTACAGTTACGTGGTTTATTTCCACACATAGTATATCATCAATAGTATTTTAGTATTAAAGTTTATTCTTAAGATGGGTAGAAAAATGGAGTATAGTATTATAATTATCTGTACTAAACCTGTGTGAGCAATACTCAACAAAACGCCACCTCTCATTCAAAATTTAAAAATGAAATAACTTAAAAATGATTATTTAAAGCTGGTTGTCGACAATTACACAAATTTAATTTAAAGAAAAAAGCATTTATGAGGAACCAAATTATGAGAAATTTACTATTATTATTTGTGTTTCAAACCTATAATAGTGAAACAATAATAATATCATTAAAAAGTACATATTATTATTTTATTTTATACCTATATTATTTCATCAGCAACCATAATATTCCTTTGGTCTCTATCTTGAGTACATAATGATAAAATATGTTTTATTTAAGTTATATTTAGATTGATTTGAGCCATATAACATTGTAAGTTAAATATTTTCAATTCATATTTTTCTTAAATTTCAGATTTTTAACATGAGTTATTTTCAATCCATTATACTTACTATCCTGTTAGTTATATCGATAGTAATTATTCAAAGGATAAAAAACCAAAGACAAATTACTTTGGCTGCTCAAATACCTGGTCCAAAAGGTCATTTTATTGTCGGAAGCCTAACGATTTTTACTCAAGGACCAGAAAAGTTCTTAGAGAATATGAAACGACTATGTAAGATGTAAGTTATCGCGAATAAGCCTGTAAAGTTTTGTGGTATAATGTTGTCTAATTACTGAAAACATTTTTAAGTTAAAATACAACTGATACGTGTGTAATCTAATTTGTTAAATATTAGAAAGACGACATAGTAAAACCAGCTTATAATTTTGCAAGATGTAAATACTTGTAGTGAACATGCATTTATTTTGTGGAATAATGTAGCCTTAAGCCAAACAAAAATCAAATTTCGACATAATTAACAATTTCAACTATTATCCATAAAATCTATTTAGTTTTCAACTATACTTTATGTATTGGAGTTTTAAAAACAACATAGTAAAAACAAACACATTAATGAATATATACGAAATTTTATGATCAATTTGGGAATAGTTAGTTTTTTCTGTAGAGTATTTTATGTGGGACATTAACAAAAATTACATGAGAACCACATAAATACTCCAGAACGTTAAGATAGAAACTATTCATATAAAAGAAAGGAATCCTTGACTGTTATTATTTTGTGAATTAAATAAATTTGTAACATAAGTACTTATGGACAAAATTTAAAACAAGCTCATTATGTTTAAGGTACGAGCATTCATTATTTAAATTTTGGTTATTTAACAAGCTGATTGTTTGTTTATCCAACGCCGATGATATAGAAGTAGTAATGAATAGTTCAAATTGTTTTCAAAAGGATTTCCCTTATTTGTTAATGGAAGATGTTTTCTCAGGTACGGGGGTACTTACAACTAATAATGTACATGACCATAAAAAAAAACAGGTAAATTATTGTTATATAGTAACTATAATATTATGATTATAAATATTTTGTAAGAAACTAATAAAAATACTGTTCCTATTTAAAAAAGATGAATAATTTATTAATAAAACGTACGTTATTTAGGAAAATAATATCGCAATGGTTAAAGTATTCAAATTTAAAATCAATGATAACTTCTTTCTACGATGAATCCAAAATTCTTGCACACATATTGAGTGAAAAGTGTGAAGGAAAACCAATTGAACTGGAAATAGGCCGATTTTTCGACCTAGCATCGATGGACAGTATTGGAAGAACAGCGTTGGGAGAAGAATTCAATTCACAAAATAAAGAGAACCATGTTTTCCGAAATAGTTATGAACGTTTAGCAAAAGTAAATTTTTTTTTCTTCATTTTTGTAGTAACATAAGAACATTATACGGAACTAATATCCGCTAAGAAGATTATTATTTTTACATTTTAATTACAGATGTTTGCATACAGATTTTCGAATCCATGGTTTTTATTTTCGACTTTTTTTTCACTGTCATCGAAAAAACATGAACAACGAAATAGTCAACATTTAATGCATAAATTTGTTAATGACTTAATTCAGAAAAAACAAGTCGAACTCAATGAAAAAGCGAAAACTACAATTATTGGGACTTATGACACAGATTGTGTTTCTCAAAAACCTAAATCTCTAATTGAAATTCTATTAGCAAACGAACAACAACTATCACCTAAAGAAATACCGGAGGAACTTATAACCGTTATAAGTGGTAAGCATTATATATAAATTCTATGGCGGGAAAAAATGTTAACAATGTTTTATAGCTAATTTTTTTAGTTAAAAATATCGGTATTTCCATGATGCCATTTAATACATCATGTGTTGTTCTCAAAATATTCTTCATAATGACATGTAATAAAAAAATTCGCCTTATTCTCTTCAAAACCAAAAAATCACTGCTTTTCATCTAAAAAATTAAGCATTCTACATTTAAAATAATAGAAAACAATATTTCCAAAATTGTAAAGGAAATTCTTCCAAATAACGTTATTAAATGTGTTTTTTGTTTAAGCGGGACATGAATCAACTGCAAAATCAAATTCATTAATTATATTTATGCTTGCTCATCATCAAGATGTTCAACAAAATGTAACTTTTTCTGAAATAAATTACAATTCCATATTTATTTTAAGCAAATTATTTATTTTCGACCCTAGGTATATCAAGAAATAAATTCAATATTTTCTGATGGCGATTTTAACCGATCGCCTACATACGATGATTTACAGAAAATGGAATACTTAGAACGTGTAATTAAGGAAACCATGCGACTTTATCAAACTGTACCCCTAATTGCCAGAAAAGTAGAAAACGAAATGATGATTGGGAAATATGTTATCCCGACAGGTAGAATATTATAAGAAAAATAAGTTTTTTAAATTTCATAGCTAAATAGTGATTAAGTCATAGTAATCGAATATTATTATTTTATAGACGCAAATATTCTGATTTGTATTCAATGTTTACATTTAAATCCCAAGTACTATAAGGATCCAGAACAATTTAATCCTGACAACTTCTTACCTGACGTGTGTCGCCGTCGTCATCCTTTTGCGTACATTCCTTTTAGTGGTGGCTTAAGGAACTGTGTTGGAATGAAATACGCAATGCTTCAAATGAAGACTACAATATCTACTCTTGTAAGGTCCTATCGGTTTTCGCCATCGGAAAAATGCCTTACGCCGAAGGATCTAAGATTATCTTTCACTCTATCAGTGGAATTTATCAATGGATGTAACGTTAAAATAGAACCGAGAACATAATAGCTTGGAATTTAAAATGTTTAGGTGCGTTTTGTTCAAGTAATTAATTAAAAAATCAATTATTATGTACTGGAAAATGTTTTGGTGTAAAAAAAAACACTGGGTTATTATTGGGTTATTATTAACACTGGGTATTATTTAACTCCCTTTCATATAATATTATAATGGTATTTATTATAATAAATAGTAAATAAATATGTATCTTAATACTTTTTGTGTTCATTATTTATAGTAGTTAAGCATAGCTCTAGAGTTTATCTGTGGATGTTACGTTAAAATAGAATCAAGATCGTATTGAGTAATTAAAAATATTTAGATATGTTTTATTTAAGGTAGAATTTATTTTGATTGTTTACTGTTTTAAAACAAAATTGAAATACACTTTGTTCTTTTAATAACATAATAATACACAAAAAACAAAACTCTTTGTAGATCATAAAACATGTATTACTAATCAGGTAGTGTTTTGTTTCTCAGTATATTTTTATTAGCTTTGAATTTTGAATGATAGGGTGTACCTACTTAAAATAATATTCAACTATATTATAATACGTTTTTTTTTTTATTCTTTTGATGAGGCATCTTTAAACATCTAAATGAATATATTTTATTTTGTATAGGTATACAAAAGGTTATAGTATTGAAATTTACTGTTTTTTTTACTCAGATAAAAATAATTCAACATACCACCCTTTCTCCAGACCAAAATTTTAAATAATAAGAGGAGTTTCGTTGAGTATTATTTATAGGTAATAATATTATTTCTATCCGTTTTAATTTTAAACTTAAATAATTAAATAATATTGAAAATATAATCTTTGAAGCAATAAAACACAGTAAAAATATGGTTTTAAATTATTAACAGAAGATATTTAATGCCAACTTTAGTGTCTTGTAAAGATTACTACATAAAATACTGTAATATTAAATGTATTTAGTTTTGTCAGTAAAACTTACTTGTTGAAGTACGAAATCCATATTTTCGGTTGCTGATGAAATTATATAATTATAAAGTTTGTAAGTTTTAAACACTTATAGTAAATTTTTGAAATTTTGGTTCTTTATAAAAGGTTTTTTTGGAATTTAATATTTTTCCCGAGCATGTGCATCCATAGAAATTGTGGGGGGGGGGGACTAATCTTGAAAGACATTACTTTTCCACCCACCAAAAAAAAAAAATTTAGCATTCTTTAATACATAACTCTTCAAATAATGTTATATATACAAACTTAATGATCAAAATATATTATATTTATGTTCATTAGATATTATTCACATTCAATTTAATATTAATTTGTTCACTATAGATTTTTATTTGGCAAAATTGTTTTCCGCTTTTTTTATGATTTTATTATTAATATTTTAATCTTATCATTCTTATACAACATTTACATATATTATTTTTTTTCCATAACTCATTTGAATTTAATTTACAAAATTTACTAAAAATTAAATTAAATTTAGTATGTATATTTTGTCAATTTAATTTTTTATTTCCACTGTTTCTCCTCGATTCAGACATTTTAACGACATATTATTTTTAATATAAATGTAAATATTTTATCCTAAATTCAATGTAATATCTTCGTTAAATTTTGATAACTTGAATCAATTAATTTAGCTAATCTTGGAAGCTATTGTTTGAAAATGTGTTATTCAAAATTACCCAGTAGGACATTTTTACATAATATTTATACCATAATTTTTAAATTAATTAGCATTTAAAAAACGTTTCGTAATAATACACATTATATTAGATTAATAATAAAACGTAAATAAGAGAGTTAAAAAACCGTGGGAATTGGTTCGTAAAAGTTACACTTACATTGCTGGAACTTCTTAAGAACAAATTCTTAACTTTAAAAAACTACAAAATTGTGTTTAAAACCTAATACATTTTAAATTATAATCTGATTGTCTGATTTGAATATTTCTAAAAATGCTTCATAAAATACATCACGAACATAAACTTTAAATAGCAATAACTTTTGAACAGTATGTTATAAAAAATTTTTTTAACATTTGTGTATTTAAAATATTAATCGACTACAGAATATCCCAACAAATTGAGGGGTTCCCGTTTAAATTTTAAAAATTAATACCATGCTTGCGCTAACTACTTATAGTATGATTTTAGATTGAAGCGTTAAATGTGCCTAAAATAAAACCTACCGATATCCAAATATCGGAATTTGAAAAATCAAAATCAACTCTAAAAATTGGCCGTTTTCTTCGTGTTTTAAATAACTTACAATGCAATATGGCTAAAATCAATTTAAATATAATACAACATTTTTTTTTTAATATTAGGTATTTAAAAACGTGACATAAGGCATGTTATGGTTTAAAAATTTTGAAAATAGGTGGAGTTTTCTTGAGTATAGCGTATAGGTAATAATAATCTTTTAACCCGTTTTAAGACTAAATTTTAATACATTTATAATATTGACGATATCATATTTGAAGCTATAAAGCACTGTCGAAAAATATAATTTTTAATTAATATCAGATGCCTACTTTAGCGTCTTGTAAAGGTAAACTACATAAAGTACTAAAACTTATTAAAAAAAAAAAAAAAACGTAATGTAAATGTATTTATTTTTTGTAGTAAAACTTACTTGTTGAAATGGAAAATTCATGTTTTTGGTTGCTGATGAAATTATATAGTTATATAATTTTACGGAAATATATAATTTTAAAATTTTCACGTTTCGTTGAGTATTGCTTAAAGGTAATAATAATCTTTCTACCCGTCTTAAGCTTAAACTTTAATCCTTGAATAATGTAAACAATATAATATTTGAGGCAATGAAACTCTGTAAAAAAATACGGTTTTAACAGAAGATATTTAATGCCAACTTGAGTGTCTTGTAAAGAATAACTAAATAAAGTACAAAATCATTAAAATGTTTTTAATTTTGGTAGTGAAACTTACTTGTTGAAATGGAAAATTCATGTTTTTGGTTGCTTATGAAATTATATAGTTATACAGTGTGTAAGTCTTAAACATAAATAGTAAATTCCTGGTATTCTTGTTCCTTCTATACATTTTTCTTAGAATTTAATTTTCTATATATATTTTATCAATAAATTTTTATTTCCATTGTTTTTCTTTGATTCAGTCAGTAATTAAATGTACATATTTAATAAATTTTGTTATAAATGTAATATTCTTCATTATGTTTTTTTCTCATAATGAATTTGTACATTTAACTTTTAAATGAGGAATTTCAATGACACATACTACACTATATTAAAGGACTTTCATTGTTTCATACTAAAACCTAAAAAATAACTATACTAAAAAAATGTATTACCAATCACAATAAAAATTGCACACGTCTGTTTTTATTAGCTAATTAAATATATTAACCAAATTCTTCTTAAAATCAAATCAAATTTATTCTGAACAAAAAATTAAGGATTATAGTATTAATATACTAATTTCATAAAAACAATATAAGATGTTGTTATTATTTTTATAATTTTGCTATATTTTCAAAGGGATTATTACTGGCTTGTGTCAAACATTAACTTTTATTTTTATACTTCTAGAATGAATACACCTATGTAGAGCGACATAATTTTAAATGTATTAGCAAAATTATCCTTAAAATCAAATCAATTTTATTCTGAACAAGAAGCACACAAATCTCCTGTTTCGGAACAATTATTGGATACTAACCATAGCATAAAACCATTTACAAATTTAAATAGTTTTAAAGAACTTAATATTTGAGAAGCAATAGTAACTTTCTGTTATAATATTTTCTTAAAAAACGGTTTTGTTTAATTTTCCTCAAGATACCTTATTATACTACACTTTGGTATTTTTTAATTAAATATTAAGTTTGGCTCTTTAGCCTGTTAATTTACTTTTTAAAATATAATACAAATACGCGGAATAAATAAAAAGTATGTTTATTAAAAAATAGTGTGAACTACCAAGTTGCTAGTTTTAAAAACTACGTTTGTATAATTGTATATTGCTCTGCATTTTAATAAAATAAAACAATTGTTTTAATTAACCTTGGGGTTTCCTACTAGCGATATACAATGTGTTCTTGGAAATTTCCTAGTGGAAATTAAATTTTACCTTCCTAGTGGGAAATTTTCAAATATATATTTTAACAACCAATCGAATATTAATAAAAACCAATACCATCTATTTATATTATAGTTTAATTGGATAATAAATATAGCTAAATCTAAAAATAACTGTTTGTTAAGTATTTTATTTTCATTAATATTTAAATATATATTATAGACACATTATTATGATTCCTATTATTTTAATAGTTTTCAATCAAGTAATTATTGACGATACAAGTGTAATAAATAAATAGGAATCACGATAATAGTGTGTATAACAGATATTTATATTTATATTTAATATTCAATAGATAATTATGATTCTTATTAAACATCGACAAGCAAAGAAATTTGAATAACTATTTTCTTTCTTTGGTGTTATCTGCTGTGATTACATATATCCTATCGTCGTTTCATTTTCTACTTTCTTGGTCACCAGGGTTGCAACTACATGAAATCGTTTGTTTTATTAAAACACATTTTATAAGTATATCATTTTTTGTAAATCATCGTATGTAGGTTTTTTTTTCTGAAAAAATTTAATTAATTTCTGGAATTACCTTATTTCGAAAAAAATTTAACATACGCAGGTAAATTTGTTATAACTCAGAATGAATATGAGTTCCTTTTGCGTAAGAGCTTCGTATTGCTCGAAGAAAGTAAATAATAATTGGCTTAGATTCGACTAGAAATTCATATACTATTTTTCTAAAAAAATTATTTTTTAAACCTAACCTAACCAATAGCTTCTCAAACAGTAACTTTCTGATATATTGGCTTCTGATATAGATTTTATTTCGAACAAAAATTTCAGTAAATCATTCTAGATAAATATATAGTTTTCAATATCTTTAATTACAGGTTAAGTTCTTGATTCTAATTGAACGTAACATCCTTCAACTATCCTTAAACGAAACTCTGACATCCTTCGACGTAAGGTATTTTTCCTTTTTAATTCCCAAAAATAAGCTTGAAAACATTGTTAAAACTTGCTTATTACCGCTATGCAATTTAAATATACTGATTACCACTTATAATGGTTACAAGTTTGTCCCGTATTTCTTTAGGGTATATGTGAGGTTGGAAAATGCACGCAGATAAAAATACTACTACACTCCACTTCCACTCCCATTTTAACTTTTAAACTCTTATAGCTATAGTTATCCGAAAATGGTTATCGACCAGTCGAATTTTATAATACATTATGCTCTATTTAAAAAAGTAATAAAATATGTACGTTACCATCTCAGTTACAAAATTTGCTATCAAAAAATTTAAGTTGGGAGGGGTGTCGAAAAAAAAATAATGAAAAATTGAGATAACTTTGTATAAAAACAATATGAAAAAAAAATTTAATTATTTATTTAACCTAGTGAGATACTGGCTGGTTCATGATAATGTTTGATGTTTATGGATATGTTTGATAAGTAGTTTCTGTCAATTACAAACAATTGCTTATTGTCATATTGTCGGGAATCGGTGATTTATTAATCACCCATGCTAACCGAAACCCATGCTAACCGAATCAAGCAATGTTCATGCGCGTCACAGTATGCATTTAGAACTACGCTCCCTAAAACTGCATTCGTTTTGAGAAAATTGCAATTTTCAGATTTTTTCCTTTAGTTATACTATTAGTTACACTATAAGACCTACCTTTGTGCCAAACTTTACGTGTCTGCCTACCAGAAAATGTGTTGATTAAGTTGTCGGAGGTTATTTGTTGTGTTCATTTGTTTTGTTTGCGGGGAACCGCTGGCTGACGTATTTTTTTTTTTTCATTGTTATTTGAAATGTTTGTTGACCAGTCGATAAAAGAGATAATGAATGTAAATTTTATGTACATTTTATGTAAAAATTAAGATTAAAATCAATGATAAAAAAAAAAACTACTGACATAAAATATACACTAAATTAAATTTAAGGAAAAATGTATAAAAGGAACCAGTGTATCAGAATAGTACTATTTGTGTTTTAAACATACATCGGTGAATCCATAATATCATCATAAATTACACACTGTATAGCTATATAAGTTCATCAGCAAACATGAACTTAACATTTCAACAGGTAAGTTTCACTACCAAAATTAAAAACATTTAATTGATTTTGTACTTTATGTAGTTATTCTTTACAAGACACTTAAGTTGGCATTAAATATCTTCTGTTAAACCCATTTTTTTTAAAAGAGTTTCATTGCCTCAAATATTATATTTTTTATATTATTCAAGGATTAAAGTTTAAACTTAAGACGTATAGAATAATTATTATTACCTCAAGCAATACTCAACGAAACGTCAAATTTTTAAAATTATAGCAATCATTTCACCCCTTAGGTCACTTTCTTAAATACACAATGTTAAAATATATATTTTTGGTATTATATTAAATTTTATTGTGCCAATAAACATTGTAAGTTAGTTCAAAATGTTAGACAAAGGACAATTTTTGAGACACTATAAGTTTTTTTGACTTTTAGATGATGGGTGTTATTTTATAACGCTTAAGTCTTAAATCATACCAGTAGTTACCACAAAAATATTAAACAACTTTTTAATAATGCACTGTTCAAAAGTTATTGTTATTTAAAGTTTTTGTTAGTACTCTATACAGAAGCATTTTTAGGAATATTCAAATCAGATAATAACTCTAATCAGAAAATCAGATTATAATTTAAAATGTAATATGTTTTGAAAACATGTACTATTTTGTGATTTTTAAAATAAGAACTCAAATGGAATACTAACTTTAATTTAGTGTACAAACACACAATAGCAAATATAAAAGAATAACATAAAAAATTAATCACAATTATGTATGTTTAGCTGAATATTATTAAACTATATTTTTTAGTACAATAATATGCCTTTTAAAATGTAAACAGTTGATAAAATAGTTTATCACATATGAACACTATTGTATAATAGTAATAATATTTTGTAACAGGTAACCCTGAATCAGCAAGCTCGACCGTGTCAAAATATATTTATAGCTATAAATGCTAAGTGTCTGTCTAGGCGAAGAAAGTCTTGTTACCTTTAATCATGTCTACCGTCTTCTTCTTTACTGCAATGTATTAAAATAGTTAATATTTATAATATATTTAAATTGATTGAAGCCATAAAAAAAATTATAAGTTAAAGTTAAAGTTAAAATAATAAATTAATAGAATTACAATTTCAAGTTATTTAAAAAAATTAAACATAATTGTGTATGTACTATTATTTTTCAAATTTGAGATTATTTTACGACATTTATAGGTCACCTAAAACCTTTATGCCTTTACTAAATGCAATGCGTTTAAACATGTGAGGTCAACCTTGTGTAACGTTCCCTATTTTTTAGTTGATAGATTATCAACATGGTAGGTGAAAAAACAAAATATATCTTCTTGGGCGGTGTTAACACCGCGGCTCATCCGCCAACGAGATTCTCAAAGGCACCACTGCTCGGAGGTTAAATTATTTATTGTGTATTATTACGTAATGTTTTTTAGCTTGCTCAGTAATTAAAAAATGTAAAAGTCTTATTACCTTTAATAATTTCTGATGCATATTATATTAAATTTAGGATGAAATATTAACGTTTATATTAAAAATAAAAAAACTTTTATATACTTTTAATTATTTTAGAATTATTATCGAAGAGAAACTGTGGGGATAAAAACTAATTGACATAATAATATATACACTAAATTACATTCCAAGAAGAACTTAAATACCATCATAATCCTAATTTTTTTAAAAATAATTTTGATGTGATTATAATAAGAATTGAGTTAATTATATATAAATTATATGGTG
Source organism: Adelges cooleyi (assembly GCF_023614345.1). Taxonomy (NCBI): domain Eukaryota; kingdom Metazoa; phylum Arthropoda; class Insecta; order Hemiptera; family Adelgidae; genus Adelges; species Adelges cooleyi. The sequence goes on from NW_026096507.1 coordinate 231,045, forward strand.
GAAGCTTAAAAGTCATTGATGTGATTTTTTTACAACAGTATTATACCTAGAGTGTTTCAAATAAGTTATGGGAAATAAATAATACAAAAACAAGGAAAAAACATAAAAAAAGTTGATTTCCATGTAATAATTGAAAGTGAATAAATTGATGTAAAAATTAGTGTGAACACAAATTAATAGCCATACATAGATAATATATTTGGCTCATTACATTTGTGTTTTAAATCAAAATATCATTACAGAGTACATAGTATTATTTTACTGTATTATTTTGTCGGTTTCCAAAAACATGATTCTTTTATTTCAACAAGTAAGTTTCACTACCAATTTAATGTTTGAGTGCTTTAAGTAGTTAACCTTTATTAGAAACTAATTTTAGCGTTATATAAAATCTGTTCAATTAAAAACCTTAATTTTTTTACTGTTACGTGGTTTATTGGCACACATAGTATATCGTCAATAGTATTTTAGTATTAAAGTTTATTCTTAAGGTGGGTAGAAAAATGGAGTATAGTATTATAATTATCTGTACTAAAACTGTGTGAGCAATACTCAACGAAACTCCACCTCTCATTCAAAATTTTAAGATGAAATAACTTAAAAAATGATTATTTTAAGCTGGTTGTCGACCATTACACAAATTCAATTTAAAGAAAGAAACATTTATGAGGAACCAAATTATGAGAAATTTACTATTTGTGTTTCAAACTTATAATAGTGTAACAATAATATCATTAAAAAGTACATAATATTATTTTATTTTATATCTTTATTATTTCATCAGCAACCACAATATTCCTTTGGTCTCTATCTTGAGTACATAATGATAAAATATTTAACTTTTGTATTATATTTAAATTTTTTGTGCCATAAAACATTGTAAAATAGTTCAAAATGTTAGAAAATGGGCAATTTTTCAGACGCCATTGTTTTTTTACAATTTTGACTTTTGGATGTTAGGTGTTATTTTATAACACTTAAATTAAATTCTTGCCTTATAGAGTTCTAACTTAATGTAACTCTTTAAATTTAAACCGGAACCCCATATAATTTTGGGATATTATGTAAGTAAATATTATTTTAAACACAAAAATGTTAAACGACTTTTTTATAACATACTGTTCAAAAGTTATTGCTATTTAAAGTTTTTGTTAGTGCTTGCTCTATACAGAAGCATTATTAGGAATATTCAAAACAGATAATAATCGTTATCAGACAATCAGATTATAATTTAAAATGTAATATATTCTGGAAACATGCACTATTTTGTGATCTTTAAAATACAAATTCAAATGGAATACTAACTTTAATTCAGTGTACACACAATATCAAATATAAAAAAATGAAACCTTAAAGTCATAAAAAAAAAAATTAATCACAATTGTGTATGTTTAATTATATGTTATTAAACTATATTTTTTAGTACAATAATTATATGTTTTTTAAAATGTAATCAGTTGATAAAATTTTGTATAAAATATGAACACTAAGATTAATATTTTGTATCAGTTAACCCTGAATTAGCAAGCTCGTCCCTATTACAAAATATATTTATAGCTATAAATGCTAAGTGTCTGTCTAGGCAAAGAAAGTCTTATTACCTTTAAAAATTTCTGATGCAATTTATATTAAACAGCAACCATATCATTTGGTCTCTTTCTTGAATACATAATGATAAAATATGTTTTATTTACATTATATTTAGATTGATTTGAGCCATATAACATTGTAAGTTAAATGTTTCCAATTTATATTTTGCTTAATTTTCAGATATATGATATGAGTTATTTTTATTCCATTATACTTACTATCGTGTTAGTTATTTCGATAGTAATTTTGCTAAGGAAAAAAAAACTAAGACAATTTACTTTGGCTGCTCAAATACCTGGTCCAAAAGGTCATTTTATTGTCGGAAGCCTAACGATTTTAATTCGACGACAAATAAAGTTTATAAAGAACTTGAAACAATTATGTAAGAAGTAAGTAATCATAAATAAGCATTTACAATATGTTTTGTGATATAATGTGGTCTAGTTGCCGAAAAAATGTTTTTGAGTTATAATTTGTTCAAATCTATAAAGACAATATAGTAAAAACCAGCTTATTATTATACAAGAAGTAATTGCTCGTAATTTACATGCAAATATTTGATGAAAAAACGTGATCCTACACCAAACTAAACATGATTTTGAGATGATAAACAATTTCAACGAATATGATAATTTTTTATGGAGTTTTTAAAACTGTACATTAAGTATTGAAATATTATGAAAAACATTTTTTAATGTGTTCATGTCTCCAATGTTTTGCTGACTTTTCGGATTTATTGCAGAGTTTATATCAGGATTGATAGTCATCGTTCCGCTGTATTGACATACGTATTGAGTATACGAGTCTAAACGTCAGTTAAAATCTGTAGATATGAAAATTTCTGTAAATTTTTGTTGTAGTACACATTTTTATAACTTTTGAAAGGCAATATAGTAAAAACCGCACATTTATGGATGAAAACACGATATTTCTAATTTAATATAATAACTATTCAACAAAATACTCTTGATGATCATTTTGGAAATAGCTGATAGCCTTTTACCGTGACGATTTTTTAAAGATCCCATTGAAACTATTCAAGTTAGAAAAAAATAGGGAAACCTGGACTATGATAATTGTGTTAATTATTTATATATGTAATATAAGTAATTGTGGACAAATTTTAAAAATGAATTCATTTTGTTAAAGGTACAAGCATTCATTATTTAAATTTTGGTTTTTTAACAAGTTGGTTGTTTGTGTATCCAACGCCGATGATGTAGAGGAAGTAATGAATAGTTTAAACTGTTTTCAAAAGAATATACCTTATTCGATAATTGAAGACGTTTTCTCGATTAAGGGATTAATTACAAATAATAATATACATGACTATAAAAGAAACAGGTAAATTATTGTTATATATAGTATGATATTATAGTTATAAATATTTTGTAAGAAACAAATAGAAAATACTGTTCCTTTTTAAAGGAGATGAGTAATTAATAATACGTACATTATTTAGGAAAATTATAAATCAATGGCTAAAGTATTCAAATTTAAAATCATTAATTACTTTATTCTACGAAGAATCTAGAATTCTTGAACAAATATTGAGTGAAAAGAGTAAAAGAAAATCAATGGAACTTGAAATAAGCCATTTTTTCGAACTAGCATCGATAGACACTATTGGAAGAACAGCGTTGGGAGAAGAATTTAATTCACAAAACAAAGAAAACCACGATTTCCGAAATAGTTATGCACGTCTAGCAGAAGTAAAAAATGTTTTGTTTTTATTTTACATTTTTGTAGCAAAATAATCCAGTGGAACAGAAATGATATAATTTTGGACTAACAATGTTGTTATTGAATATCTGTTAAAGAGATTATTGTTTTTATTTTGTAATTCCAGATCTTTGCATACCGACTTTCGAATCCGTGGTTTTTAAGCTCAAGTTTATTTTCACTGTCATCGAAAAAACATGAACAACGAAATAGTCAACATTTAATGCATGAATATGTGAATGATTTAATTCAGAAAAAAAAAGTCGAACTCAATGAAAAAGATAAATCTACCATTAACGGGTGTCGTGATGAAGGTTGTAGTTATCAAAAGCCGAAATATCTAATTGAAATTCTGTTAGCAAACGAACATCAAGTAACACATAAAGAAATGAAGGACGAACTTATAACCATTATAAGTGGTAAGCAATATATTATTTAAACTCTATAGCGGTAAAAAGTAAATTTTAGCATTGTCTTCTAGCTTATTTTCGGAGTTAAAATTATTGGTATTACAGGTATTTTAATGATGTATTATATATTATTATGTTTTTGTTAATACATCATAGGTTGTACTCAAAATATACTTATGATGATAAAACATAAGGAAACAATTCATCTCATTCTTTTCAAATTCAAACCCTCTCCCCTTCCCAAAAAAATAAAATGTTAACTTACAATAATAACTACTTCCAAAATTCTGTTAAATAAACGTTATTTAAATGAATTTTTGTTTAAGCGGGACATGAAACAACTGCAAAGGTAAATTCATTAATTATATTTATGCTGGCTCATCATCAAGATGTTCAACAAAATGTAATTATTTCTGTAATAAATTACAAATCCATATTTATTAAAAATTAAAATTATTTAATTTTATTCGACCCTAGGTATATCAAGAAACAAATTCAATATTTTCTGATGGCGATTTTAACCGATCGCCTACATACGAGGATTTACAAAAAATGGAATACTTAGAACGTGTAATCAAAGAAACCATGCGACTTTATCCAGCTATTCCTTTTGTGCACAGACAAGTACAAAACGAAATGATGATTGGAAAATATCTTATCCCGGCGGGTAAAACCTATTAAAAATAATATATTTTTTTTAAATTGCATGTCCCTAATTAATAGTTGTCAAATATTATTATGTTACAGACACAATTATTACGATTCCCATTTATTGTTTGCATTTAAATCCCAAATACTATAAGGACCCAGATCAATTTAATCCTGACAACTTCTTACCTGACGTGTGTCGCAGTCGTCATCCTTTTGCATACATTCCTTTTAGTGGTGGCACAAGAAACTGTATTGGAATGAAATACGCAATGCTCCAAATGAAGACTGCGATATCTACTCTTGTAAGGTCCTACCGTTTTTCGCCATCAAAGAAATGCCCTACTCCGAAAGATCTTAAATTATCGTGTACCATAGCACTGGAATTTAGCAACGGATGTTATGTTAAAATAGAACCAAGATCGTAATTGGTAGCTTATAGTATTTACATATTTTTTAATTATGTAGAATTTACTGAAATTGTTTACTATTTTAGAAACCAAATTTAAATACCCTTATTTTTGTTATTAAAATTATATTATACACAAAGCAACAAAACTCTATGATAATTATATAACATGTCTTACGTAGTGTTTTGTTTCTCAGGGTATTTTTATTGGATTTCAAAATTGTATAATAGGATGTATAGTTAACGGAGATATCTTAAAAGGGTATATACTTAAATTTAAAAAATCAAATGTTATGGGCTGGAAAATGTTTTAGAGTACAAAAAAGCACTTGGTTCTATGTACATTAGTTATAATTAATATGTATTAATTAAAGTTATTTAACACCTTTTTATATATTATAATGGTTATAATTATTATAAATAGCAAATAAATATGTATCTTATTATTTTTTATGTTCATTATCAATGGTTTTCCAAAAACCGAATATTACAATTTTTATTTATAATCTATATTATACAAATAGTAAATTATACAATTTAATATTAAATCAACTATTGTTAATTTTACTTGTATTTTATTTCGATATTGTTTCTACTGTTGTGACCAGAGGGCATGTAGATGCAGTTTTTATTAACATAAAAAAACGTTGATACATTAAATTGAAATGTTCTGTGTGGTAAATTAAAATATGTTGAACTGAAGAACCCTTATCTTAACTGGCTTGATTTATAAGCTTCAGGTAGGTGGCATCCAGTTAGTATTAATAATGTTTTTTCTTCCGGTATTCACTTAACTCCATCGTTATTTATCGTATTTTTAATAAATGATATTTCTTTTTTTTTCCATCATTCTTGCTGTTTGTTTTTGGCCGATGATGTAAATTCTATACAAGTGTTTGTTGAGTTGTTAATAGTCGCAATTAACAGGACAATTTGAACATAACTGGGTATTGTAAAAGTCAAATGGTCAATGTTTGAGTATCTCTAAAAATGTTCAGATCACTTTTTGTCGTAAACGATCTTTTGAACTGTTTACGTATAATATAGATGGTGCTTATCTTATAAATGTTTCGCATATTGAGGATCTTAGTGTAAATCATCAATAAATTTGTTACATTTTTATTCCTTTTTGTATAACTTTATTTCACCTTTATCATTTGCTCTTTAGTGCGTCAATTAAAAAAAATATATTATTTAATTATGTTAGAGTTCTTTAAAAAGAGTAAGATAAAAATTGACCATCACAGCAGTCATCATCATCACGGAAGTAAATCAAAAACTAGTTAATTAACTGTTTGATTTAATCAAATTTAATTAAAATTTTAAATCTTATTAATTTAAGACAGGGAAATATTTTAGTTTAAGATTCTAGAAAATTCTTTTGATTAATGTACATTTATTTCAACTTGTTGTGATAATTTCTACAACATTAATAATTTGCCCTACAAACCTAGAGTTGCTACTCGGAGGAATTGGTCCAGTATTAAAAAAGTTACAGTGTTTACAGACACAAAAAAGCCTACACTACAGTAAAACCAATATCTTATCGGCTTTGCATCGAAGCTAAAAGTTACTTTTATAAATTTCAGTTATTTAAATCTCTACATGTTTTTTACTCCCATGGTGGCGCATTCTGTTCAGACCACAAAGGTTTATTGTAACGGAAATAAACATTTTTATTGAGTACAAAAATTGTAACTAAAATCGTCGACATTTCAACAGCATTCCTAACGTGAGATTTATGTCACTATATTTTGAAAAAAAAAAAAAATGTGGAGGTCCCACGAATTGTTTTGGCAATTTCTTACAGTGCTGGTATATTGATACCGTGCATGGTTTTGACTGTACTGTTTTGAACAAACTAATTTAAGGTTTGCGTCGAAGCGTTTATTTAAAAGTGATTTTATCAGTTTTATAATATATAATTCCAGTAGACCGATGACCTAACCGTCCTCAGTATGCTCTCCAACCTCACTGAACTGCCGTTTTTTGATAATTGTATTAATAAATATACAATAACATTTTGACGAAAATCTTTACAATTGATAATAGTAGGTAGTATAAGTACACGGCCGAAAACAAAACGTTTGTTATAAAATATCTATGTCACGTGGCAAACAAAATATGTACTACAGTCGTTTGCACGGTGAAATTGTCTCCTTAACTATTCATAATAACTTTACATTAAACGTCGCATAAAACAAAATAATTTATTTTGCATAATAAGATTGTGTGTGTTCGAGAGACGGCCAGTCACAAAGCGGACATATATTTTTATTGGTCTATCAAGTAAATTACTTAGTTAATAAGAAATTATCAGCTTTATCTTCCATCTTCTTCATTTTAATTAATTTCATTCGTGTTTAGTGGTAATTTTTATAGTTTGTGTTCTTTTTTTTGGGGATAATATGACTTAAGCCAATAAAGTGTTTGCGATATTATCACAATCAGTCGAGAGTGAGGTAATTGTTTAAGATTCATCATAAGTATATTTTATTTACGCTAAAATTAGTTTCTAAAAAATATTAACTACTTAAAGTACTCAAACACTAAATTGGTAGTGAAACTTACTTGTTGAAAGCTTTGTGGATTTGAATGCAAACAATAAATCGGAATCAAAATAAATTGAATCCATTTAAATATATTATAAATAATAACTATTTTAATACATCGCAGTAAAGAAGACGACGGTAGAAATGATTTTAAGGTAATAAGACTTTCTTCGCCTATACAGACATTTAGCATTTATTACTATAAATATATTTTGTAACAGGGTCGAGCTTGCTGATTCAGGGTTAACTGATCCAAAATATTAATCTTAGAGTTCATATGTGATAAAAAATGTTATCAACTAAATACATTTTAAAGAACATATAATTATTGTACAAAAAAATATAGTTTAATAACATAATTATATGTTATTAAACTATAACAATTGTGATTAATTTTTTTTTAATTACTTTAAGGTGTCATTTTTTTATATTTGATATTGTGTGTTTGTACACTAAATTAAAGTTTGTTTTCCATTTGATTTTTTATTTCAATGATCACAAAATAGTTAATAATGTTTCTATAATGTTTCATATTATTGTTTCTGGCCGTTTTAAGTTTAAACTTTAATACTAAAATAATATTAATAATTTATTATTTGAGACAATGAAACAATTGAAAAAAATTAACAGGTATATTTTGATGTCAAATTTAGTGTGTTGTAATAAGTTATGGTTAACTACATAAAGTACTAAACATTAAGTGTATTTAATTTTTGGTAGTAAAACTTACTTGTTGAAGTACCAAAACCATGTTTTCGGTGCTGATGTAATTATATAGAAATACAGTGTGTGAGTTTTAAACACAAATAGTAAACTCGTGATTTTCTGTTTCATTATATAAGTTTTTCTTGAAATTTAATAAAGTGTATATATTATATCAATTAATTTTTATTTCCACGGTTTTTCTTCGATAATAATTCTACAATAATTAAAAGTATAAAATAATTGTATTATTTTTTGTATAAATATAATTCAACTTGGATACTATCAATGATTTATTCTGAATTACCCGGTAGAAAATTTTGAAATATTTAAATTATACATTTTTTAAATAATTAGCAAGCAAAAAAACGATACGTAATAATTCACAATAAATCAAATTAAAATAAAACGTAAATAAGAAGCCGCTATATTAGAAAGACACTAAGTTCTATTTAAACCTACAACAAGTTATAAAATAATATCAGACGTTAAAAAATAATATCGTTCTTAGGAGGATAGTTTTTTTTTTCACTATCATTTACTAAAATGTTTTAATTGATTTAATTGATTTAGCAAATATATTGGCTTGACATAGAGTTTCATTAAGGATAAGACACTTAATATCTCTTACAATATCCGAAATTTTATAACTTTTCGTTTTATGATGCATATTAAAGTCTCAATTTTTTACAGCGTCCAAATTTCTTAGTCTGAATCTATGTTTAAAATTTCAAAAGCCCATTATAAGAGGAAGCAGATGGGTTCATGAGAGTTAGAAAAATCGTGGGAATTGGTTCGTGAAAGTTACACTGACATTGTTGGAATTTGGCTCGCGCACAACTAATTAAATAAAACTAATATATAAATGCAATTGTTATAACATCCATTTTAATTTGACCTTAACTAGAAACAAACATAATGTTTAGATAGATAATGTTATTTTTTAACTTTTAATATTTTATTTTAATATTCTTTTATAATTTGTACATGTGTATATTTACAGTTAATATAACTTGTACTTAAAATAATATTCAACTGTAGTATAATACGTAATTTTTTTTATTCTTATGATGAGGCATCATTAAACATCTAAATGAATATATTTTATTTTGTATAGGTATACAAAATGTTATAGTATTTAAATTAACTGTTTTTTTGTACTCAGATAAAAATAATTCAACATTCCACCCTTCCTCCAGACCAAAATTTTAAATAATAAGAGGAGTTTCGTTGAGTATTATTTATAGGTAATAATAATATTTCTATCCGTTTTAATTTTGAACTTTAATAATTAAATAATATTGAAAATATAATCTTTGAAGCAATAAAACACAGTAAAAATATGTTTTTAAATTATTAACAGAAGATATTTAATGGCAACTTTAGTGTCTTGTAAAGATTAATTTAGCTAATCTTAGAAGCTATTGTTTGAAAATGTGTTATTCAAAATTACCCAGTAGGACATTTTACATAATATTTATACCATAATTTTTAAATTAATTAGCATTTAAAAATCGTTTCGTAATAATACACATTATATTAGATTAATAATACAACGTAAATAACAGAGTTAAAAAACCGTGGGAATTGGTTCGTAAAAGTTACACTTACATTGCTGAAATTTAGCCTGCGCACAAACGTGTGGTCTGTTATAATTATTTAAATAAAACTAATTTATAAATGCCATTGTTATCAAATCCATTTTAATTTGACCTTAGCTAAAAACAAACATTATGATTAGATAGATAATGTTAGTTTTCAACCTTCATTACTTTATTTAAATATGCATTTATAATTTGGACATATTAAGTATATTTACTGATAATATTATTCCTACTCATTTTAAAAACATTTTCAATAGTATTATAATACTTAATTGTTCTTATTCTTAAGATGAGGCATCATTAACCATCTAAATGCATATATTTTATTTTGTATAGGTATACAAAAGGTTATAGTATTTAAAAGGTTTTGGAATTTAAATTTACTGTTTTTTTGTACTCAGATAAAAATAATTCAACATTCCACCCTTCCAACAGACATAAATTTTAATTTTAAATAACTTTTAAAGTAATTATCCAAAACTTATTTTCATCCACTAAACTTCCAAACTGTCGCGATTTAAGAATCTTGTTGGCGGTTGAGCCGCGGTTTAACACCACTTCTTATTATGGCCTAAAAAATGTATTACTTTTGTTCGCCTATTTAGTTGATAATCGATCAACTAGAGAACAGCGATAGTTACACGGCTGACCTCACATGTTCAAATGCATTGCATTCAATAAAGGCTTAAAGGCCTAAGGCGACCTAAAAATATCGTAAAAGAATCTTAAATTTGGAAAAGAATAATTTATATACAATTATGTTTAAATTTTTTAAAATAACTTAATGGTGTTTAAATTTGTTATTGTGTGTTTGTACTTTTTTCTAAATTAAAGATAGTTATTCCATTCAAATTCTTAACTTTAAAAAACTACACAATTGTGTTTAAAACCTAATACATTTTAAATTATAATCTGATTGTCTGATTTGAATATTTCTAAAAATGCTTCATAAAATACATCACGAACATAAACTTTAAATAGCAATATTTTTTGAACAGTATGTTATAAAAAACTTTTTTAACATTTGTGTATTTAAAATATTAATCGACTACAGAATATCCCAACAAATTTAGGGGTTCCCGGTTTAAATTTTAAAAGTTAATACCATGCTTGCGCTAACTACTTATACTATGATTTTAGATTGAAGCGTTAAATGTGCCTAAAATAAAACCTACAGATGTCCAAATATCGGAATTTGAAAAATCAAAATCAGCTCTAAAAATTGGCCGTTTTCTTTGTGTTTTAAATAACTTACAATGCAATATGGCTAAAATCAATTTAAATATAATACAACAATTTTTTTTTAATATTAGGTATTTAAAAACGTGACATAAGGCATGTTATGATTTAAAAATTTTCAAAATAGGTGGAGTTTTATTGAGTATAGCTTATAGGTAATAATACTCTTTTTACCCGTTTTAAGATTACATTTTAATACATTTATAATGTTGACGATATCATATTTGAAGCTATAAAGCACTGTCGAAAAATATAATTTTTAATTAATATCAGATGCCTACTTTAGTGTCTTGTAAAGGTAAACTACATAAAGTACTAAAACTTATTAAAAAAAAAAAAAAAAAAACGTATTTAATGGTTTTTAATTAACTACAGGTGATATTTAATACTGATGAAATTATATAGTTATATAATTTTACGCAAATATATATTTTTAAAATTCTCACGTTTCGTTGAGTATTGCTTAAAGGTAATAATAATCTTTCTACCCGTCTTAAGTTTAAGCTTTAATCCTTGAATAATGTAAACAATATAATATTTGAGGCAATGAAACTCTGTAAAAAAATACGGTTTTAACAGAAGATATTTAATGCCAACTTGAGTGTCTTGTAAAGAATAACTAAATAAAGTACAAAATCATTAAAATTTTTTTAATTTTGGTAGTGAAACTTACTTGTTGAAATGGAAAATTCACGTTTTTGGTTGCTTATGAAATTATATAGTTATACAGTGTGTAAGTCTTAAACATAAATAGTAAATTCCTGGTATTCTTGTTCCTTCTATACGTTTTTCTTAGAATTTAATTTTCTATATATATTTTATCAATAAATTTTTATTTCTATTGTTTTTCTTCGATTCAGTCAGTAATTGAATGTACATATTTAATATTTTTTGTTATAAATGTAATATTCTTCAATATATTTTTTTCTCATAATGAATTTGTACATTTAACTTTTAAATGAGGAATTTCAATGACACATACTACACTATATTAAAGGACTTTCATTGTTTCATACTAAAACCTATACATAACCATATCGCACCCCCGCCTAAAAAGTAACATAACTCAAAAAACATTATTTTTGAGATTATAGCATATTTTAAATAAATATCATATCATTATTGTGTAAAAACGTCATAAGATTATTATTATTTTTTACCGATAGATGACGCGCGTCACTTATGATATAACATTATTTTACATTATGTTGTCTTTTTTTAAATGACTTTATTAAAAAATGGCATTTTTCCAGTTTATTATTTATTTAACCCAGTGAAATACTGACTGGTTCATGATAATGTTTGATGTTTATGGATATGTTTGATAAGTATTTTCTGTCAATTACAAACAATTGCTTATTGTCCTATTGTCGGGAATCGGTGATTTATTAATAGAAACCCATGCTAACCGAATCAAGTAATGTTCATGCGCGTCACCGCATGCATTTAGAACTACACTCCCTAAAACTGCATTCATTTTGAGAAAATTTCAATTTTCAGGTTTTTTCCTTTAGTTACACTATAAGACCTACTTTTGTGCCAAACTTGACGTGTCTGCCTACACAGAAAGTGTTTTATAATTTTGATGATGAGTGTGGAGTCAGTCAGTAACAAAAATAAAAACTTTGAAATTGTTCCTTTTTGAAAAGGCCTAATATTCAGGCTCAATTTTTTTCAATATCTTAAACTACTCAAGCTCTTAAACTACTCTATGTTTCACATTTTAAAAGCTCATCTTAAGAGAAACCAGAGTTAGGAGGGTTAAAAAAACTGGGTAGTTGGTTCGTGTAAAGATACACTGGCATTGCTGGAACTTGGCCTGACGCATTGCCGGGCGTTCAGATAGTAGTAGAACAAGCTCTGCGTTGGCCGAATGAACTCACCAAAAATACAAACTCTTCAACACATTTTTTTTGGTATAACAAATGTAGCTTAATTAAAAATATATTAGTGTTATGCTCGCTTGGTTCTAAGTCGATAAAGAATAAGGGTAGTGCCGCAGTGGTAATTTAGTTCGACCCTATAGTACATTTACTACTTGTAGAGCGTTGAAACCAAGAAGTGATAACTCTTGTTTTATATCGTCAATCGGAGTAGTATGATGTAGGTCTCGAAAAACCACTGTAAACGGTTTGTCTTGTTGCATTTGGAAAGTATGAAAATCAACATTTTCTTGTATAAATACACTCACAATTTTACGGTAGTCGTCTGATAAGTTGGTTTGTAGTTTAAGCCTTTAATAATACTTTTACAACTAAACTCCTTCGAAACAACTGTCTTTTGAACAGCTCCGCAAAAGCCTTAATCATTTAAATATGATTTATGAATATTGGTGGGGGGGGGGGTTGGTTTTTTTGGATCTAGTGAATCACTAGTTTTTCGATTTCCATGATAATATTATTATCAATACTTGTGTTGATTAAGTTGTCGGAAGTAATTTGTTGTGTTCATTTGTTTTACTTGCGGAGAACCGCTGGCCGATGTATTTTTTTTTTTTCATTGTTGTTTGAAATGTTTGTTGACCAGTCGGTAAAAGAAATAATGAATGTAAATTTTATGTACATTTTATGTAAAAATTAAGATTACAATCAATAATAAAAAAAAAACAACTGACATAAAATATACACTAAATTAAATTTAAGGAAAAATGTATAAAAGGAACCAGAGTATCGGAATAGTACTATTTGTGTTTTAAACATACATCAGTGAATCCATAATATCATCATAAATTACACACTGTATAGCTATATAAGTTCATCAGCAACCAAAAACATGAACTTTCCATTTCAACAGGTAAGTTTCACTACCAAAATTAAAAACATTTTGTTGATTTTGTACTTTATGTAGTTATTCTTTACAAGACACTTAAGTTGGCATTAAATATCTTCTGTAAAAACCATTTTTTTTTTTAAAGAGTTTCATTGCCTCAAATATTATATTTTTTATATTATTCAAGGATTAAAGTTTAAACTTAAGACGTATAGAATAATTATTATTACCTTAAGCAGTACTCAACGAAACGTCAAATTTTTAAAATTATAGCAATCATTTCACGCCTTAGGTCACTTTCTTAAATACACAATGTTAAAATATATATTTTTGGTATTTTATTTAAATTTTATTGTGCCAATAAACATTGTAAGTTAGTTCAAAATGTTAGACAAAGGATTTTTGAGACACTATAAGTTTTTTTGACTTTTAGATGATGGGTGTTATTTTATAACGCTTAACTATTAAATCTTACCAGTAGTTTTAACTTATTGTAACTTTTAAAATTTAAACCGGAACCTCTATATTTTTTGGGATATTATTTAAGTAAATAATATTTTAAACCCAAAAATGTTAAACGACTTTTTAATAACATACTGTTCAAAAGTTTTTGTTATTTAAAGTTTTTGTTAGTGCTCTATACAGAAGCATTTTTAGGAATATTCAAATCAGATAATAACTATAATCAGATAATCAGATTATAATTTAAAATGTAATATGTTTTGAAAACATGCACTATTTTGTGATTTTTAAAATAAGAATTCAAATGGAATACTAACTTTAATTTAGTGTACAAACACACAATAGCAAATATAAAAGAATGACATAAAAAATTTATCACAATTGTGTATGTTTAGCTAAATATTATTAAACTATATTTTTTAGTACAATAATATGCCTTTTAAAATGTAATCAGTCGATAAAATAGTTTATCACATATGAACACTATTGTATAATAGTAATAATATTTTGTAACATTAAGATTAATATTTTGTATCAGGTAACCCTGAATCAGCAAGCTCGACCGTGTCAAAATATATTCATAGCTATAAATGCTAAGTGTCTGTTTAGGCGAAGAAAGTCTTATTACCTTTAATCATTTCTACCGTCTTCTTCTTTACTGCAATGTATTAAAATAGTTAATATTTATAATATATTTAAATTGATTGAAGCCATAAAAAAAAGTATAAGTTAAAATATTCCAATTCATACTTCGCTTAATTTACAGGTATATTCTGTGAGCTATTTTTAATACATTTTACAAAACATATACAAACTAAAGTAACACGCAACGAAACTCGGTAAATGTCGAAAAGTCGGTGATCTGTAGATATGAATCGCTGGTCAACCAGACTATCACAAAACATTTGACTGTGTTTGGTTACCTTTATACTCACCTATCGGACAATGCGATCATAAATAAGTATTTTATTGGCTCCCGGTCTTCGGAAACCAAAGAAATGTAATAATATTTAAGAGAAAATTTAATATCTTTACAAAGTCATAGCTAACGACTAGATGGATAAAAATAAAAAATTCAAACGATAAAATAATTTAAAAATTTTTGCCCACAAATTTATGGAATTATAAACATATGTTGCCATTTGAAAACGTGAACTAAACCCTTTTTATCGTATAAGGGATGGAGATAAACATTTTCAAAGTATTGAAAAACATAGTAAAACGTTTTCATATTTCCGAGAAAATGATGTCTTACGTTAGTTGGATGACCCGGTACAAATGATATCGATATGTAAGTTTATTAAGATATTAAAAGGAACCAATTTATGAGAAATTTACTATTTGTGTTTCAAACAGTGAAACAATAATACCATTATATGAATAATACATTTGGCTAATTTTATTACTCTCCTTGTATTCTAAAATAATGCTTATCTTTCGAAGAATGTTTCAAAGTCGTTATGTGCAATAAATCGTACATAAATGGGGGAGAAAAAACCGTTTTTGACAGGCAATAATTAAAAATGGAAATATGATTGAAGCGTAATTTAATAAGGAACGCTAATTTAAATTCAAATAAAAACATATAAATGGTTCAATCAATATATAATTATAATGTTTATGCAAAAAAGTCAATTTTGAAAAAATTGTCGCTTACGCCCTTTTACCTTCTAACCATCGAAATGTTAAACGAATTTATGATACTGTACATACTTTAAAAATTTTTTTGCTTTTTAAAGTTTATGTTCGTGCTGTATATTGTGAAGCATTTTTTAGAATATTTAAGTCAGTTAATCAGATTATAATTTAAAATGTATTATATTTTATACACATTCACTATTCTGTAGTTTTCAAAAATTAAGAATTCTAATGGAAAAACTATCTTTAATTTAAAAGTACAAACACACAATAACAAATTTAATAGTCTTACCTTTAAGTTATTTAAAAACAAATAAATATATTTAGGGTTTAAACTGTATATAAAATGTGTTGAAAATCAGTCCAAAATAAAAATGATATAACAAATATAATACCGAGAGAAAATCTGTAAAATGATATCAGTAACCTTAATGATCTTTCCAACACAAATTAATAGCCATACATGAATAATATATTTGGCTCATTACTTTTGTGTTTTAAACTTCCATTAGTGAAATCAAAATATCATTACAGAGTACATAGTATTATTTTGTCGGCTTCCAAAAACATAATTCTTTTATTTTAACAAGTAAGTTTCACTACCAATTTAATGTTTGAGTGCTTATTTGTGTTTCAAACTTATAATAGTGAAACAATAATAATATCATTAAAAAGTACATAATATTATTTTATTTTATACCTATATTATTTCATCAGCAACCATAATATTCCTTTGGTCTCTATCTTGAGTACATAATGATAAAATATGTTTTATTTATGTTATATTTAGATTGATTTGAGCCATATAACATTGTAAGTTAAATATTTTCAATTCATATTTTTCTTAAATTTCAGATTTTTAATATGAGTTATTTTCAATTCATTATACTTACTATCCTGTTAGTTATATCGATAGTAATTATTCAAAGGATAAAAAACCAAAGACAAATTACTTTGGCTGCTCAAATACCTGGTCCAAAAAGTCATTTTATTGTCGGAAGCCTAACGATTTTTACTCAAGGAACAGAAAAGTTCTTAGAGAATATGAAACGACTATGTAAGATGTAAGTTATCGCGAATAAGCATGTAAAGTTTTGTGGTATAATGTTGTCTAATTACTGAAAACTTTTTTAAGTTAAAATACAACTGATACGTGTGTAATCTAATTTGTTAAATATTAGAAAGACGACATAGTGAAACCAGCTTATAATTATGCAAGATGAAAATACTTGTAGTTAACATGCATTTATTTTGTGGAATAATGTAGCCTTAAGCCAAACAAAAATCAAATTTTGACATAATTAACAATTTCAACTATTATCCATAAAATCTATTTAGTTTTCAACTATACTTTATGTATTGGAGTTTTAAAAACAACATAGTTAAAACAAACACATTAATGAATATAAACACGAAATTTTTAATTTTATATAAAAACTTTTCAACGAAATTTTATGATCGATTTGGGAATAGTTAGTTTTTTCTGTAGAGTATTTTATGTGGGACATTAACAAAAATTACATGAGAATCACATATATACTCCAGAACGTTAAGATAGAAACTATTCATATAAAAGAAAGGAATCCTTGACTGTTATTATTTTGTAAATTAATTAAATTTGTAACATAAGTACTTATGGACAAAATTTAAAACAAGCTCATTATGTTTAAGGTACGAGCATTCATTATTTAAAGTTTGTTTATTTAACAAGCTGATTGTTTGTTTATCCAACGCCGATGATATAGAAGTAGTAATGAATAGTTCAAATTGTTTTCAAAAGGATTTCCCTTATTTGTTAGTGGAAGATGTTTTCTCAGGTACGGGGGTACTTACAACTAGTAATGTACATGACCATAAAAAAAACAGGTAAATAATTGTTATATATAGTAACTATAATATTATGATTATAAATATTTTGTAAGAAACTAATAAAAAAAAACTGTTCCTATTTAAAAAAGATGAATAATTTATTAATAAAACGTACGTTATTTAGGAAAATAATATCGCAATGGTTAAAGTATTCAAATTTAAAATCAATGATAACTTCTTTCTACGATGAATCCAAAATTCTTGCACACATATTGAGTGAAAAGTGTGAAGGAAAACCAATTGAACTTGAAATAGGCCGATTTTTCGACCTAGCATCGATGGACAGTATTGGAAGAACAGCGTTGGGAGAAGAATTCGATTCACAAAATAAAGAGAACCATGATTTCCGAAATAGTTTTGAACGTCTAGCAAAAGTAAATTTTTTTTTCTTCATTTTTGTAGTAACATAAGAACATTACACGAAACTAATATCCGCTAAGAAGTTAATTGTTTTTACATTTTAATTACAGATGTTTGCATACAGACTTTCGAATCCATGGTTTTTATTTTCGACTTTATTTTCACTGTCATCGAAAAAACATGAACAACGAAATAGTCAACATTTAATGCATAAATTTGTTAATGACTTAATTCAGAAAAAACAAGTCGAACTCAATGAAAAGGCGAAAACTACAATTATTGGGAGTTATGACACAGATTGTGTTTCTCAAAAACCTAAATCTCTAATTGAAATTCTATTAGCAAGCGAACAACAAATATCACCTAAAGAAATACGGGACGAACTTATAACCATTATTAGTGGTAAGAATTATATTTAAATTCTATAGCTGTAAAAAGTTTTAACAATGTTTTCAAACTAGATTTTTTAGTTAAAAATTTCGGTATTTCAATGATGTATTATTTAATACTTATATCATTAAATACATCATGAAAAAAATTCACCTCATTCTCTTTAACTTCAAAAAATCACTGCTTTTTATCTAAGACTTTAAGCATGCTACATTTAAAAAAATATAAAATATAATTTCCAAAATTGTAATAGAAATTCTACTAAATAACGTTATTTAAATGTATTTTATGTTTAAGCGGGACATGAAACAACTGCAAAATCAAATTCATTAATTATATTTATGCTGGCTCATCATCAAGATGTTCAAAAAAATGTAATATTTCCTGAAATAAATTACAATTCCATATTTATTTAAATATAAAATTCCTTATTTTTGACCCTAGGTATATCAAGAAATAAATTCAATATTTTCGGCTGGCGACTTTAACCGATCACCTACACACGAAGATTTATAGAAAATGGAATACTTAGAACGAGTAATCAAAGAAACTATGCGGCTTAGTTCAATTGTACCCTTAATTACCAGAAAAGTAAAAAACGAAATGATAATTGGGAAATATGTTATCCCGACAGGTAGAATATTATAAGAAAAATAAGTTTTTTAAATTTCATAGCTAAATGGTGATTAAGTCATAGTAATCGAATATTATTATTTTATAGACGCAAATATTCTGATTTGTATTCAATGTTTGCATTTAAATCCCAAGTACTATAGGGATCCAGAACAATTTAATCCTGACAACTTCTTACCTGACGTGTGTCGCCGTCGTCATCCTTTTGCGTACATTCCTTTTAGTGGTGGCTCAAGGAACTGTGTTGGAATGAAATACGCAATGCTTCAAATGAAGACTACGATATCTACTCTTGTAAGGTCCTATCGGTTTTCGCCATCGGAAAAATGCCTTACGCCGAAGGATCTAAGATTATCTATCACTCTATCAGTGGAATTTAGCAATGGATGTAACGTTAAAATAGAACCGAGAACATAATAGCTTGGAATTTAAAATGTTTATGTGCGTTTTGTTCAAGTAATTAATTAAAAAATAAATTGTTATGTACTGGAAAATGTTTTGGTGTAAAAAAAAACACTGGGTTATTATTAACACTGGGTATTATTTAACTCCCTTTCATATAATATTATAATGGTATTTATTATTATAAATAGCAAATAAATATGTATCTTAATACTTTTCGTGTTCATTATTTATAGTAGTTAAGCATAGCTCTAGAGTTTATCTGTGGATGTTACGTTAAAATAGAATAAAGATCGTATTGATTAATTAAAAATATTTAGATATGTTTTAATTAAGGTAGAATTTACTTTGATTGTTTACTGTTTTAAAACAAAATTGAAATACACTTTGTTCTTTTAATAACATAATAATACACAAAAAACAAAACTCTTTGTGGATCATAAAACATGTATTACTAATTAGGTAGTGTTTTGTTTTTCAGTATATTTTTATTAGCTTTGAATATTGTATGATAGGGTGTACCGGGTGATTGGTTAACTATGGACCACTCAATATCTTAGAAGATATTAGACTTTTTTAATTTTTTTTTTTTTTTATACTATTATAGTTAATAGGTGGGACAAATTTAATGTATTTTTCAAAATTTTAACACCATCCCTTATGCGTTAAAACCATATCAACTTTAGATTTTTAAATGGTAACCCCCAACTTTTTTTTGATGATCGTGTTTATTTTTTTTTAATTTAGTTTTAGGAGTAAAAACTATCTAAATCAGACAAGTACTTTCAAAGTTATAGCTTATTACTACAATTTTATAATATTAGCTTATATGAGATGCTTTTATAAGTTTTACAACTAAAGAAAAAAATCGTTTATCGCCGGATCTCACGTTTCACAAAATAAGATTGATTAACGATACGGTTGTAGATTAAAGTTAATAGTTGACGGTCGTCGGTCACAATGAAAACGAACTAATAATAAATCTATAATAATACTATATGGGTAATGTCTTCTTATCTGTTTTTTCTGTAGTGTTCCTAGCGGTGCGGTGTAATATGTAATAACATATTTTAGAAATATTAACATTCTCAGCAGCATTTTAGATTAAATTAATATTAAATAAAGAATTCATCATTAAAAATTAATAAATAATGTTTAATAATTATAGATATGTTAAGTATATGTGTGTTTAAATACTTAGAGTTTAAAAACTTTATGTCACTTTCAAAATGATAAAGTACTTTTAAATTGTTTTATTGAATTACATTTTTAGCTGAATAACTAAATATATATAGTTGTCTGATATTTGATTTGAACTTGTGAATCCATCTTATTCTTCTTACTGACTTAATGGAAAACCGTTATCTGCAATAGTGTGCCATAGTAACTAAAATAATAATAATAATAATAAATTGTTAGTGATGAATTCATAGAAATTTACTAAATTATTGCAAACTGATGATCTTATATATTTTACCTTAAAATAAAACACCTATAAATTTACTGAAAATTGAATACCACAACATTCGACAATGTATTGATGGAATTGGTTTAGACTGATTGACTACAAAAATATAATACACCAAGTTTGACGTTGGTAGTAGTGTAGTTGTAGACAATAACAAATATCAATTTAAGTTGAGATAGTCCATATTAATATTGAACATACTAAAACATATAATTAAAAAAATTAAATAAGTTTCTTAGATACTTAAATAATTATAAGGTTAAGCAACAAATATCAGTATACACATATATTTTTTATAATTATACAAGTATGATAATTTTTAAGTTAAACGTTAATTTTTAAGTAACGCATTTTAATAAAACATATTAAGTATGATAAACATAAGTAATCCAAAAAAACTTATTACGTAAAAACATTTTATATGTTCATGAATAATAAAAAGCGATTAATTATATTTTTCTAATAAAAAAATGTACTTATACAATACACCTATATCAATAAATACATTATCTTACCTATTATTGATTCAGTAAACGATGATTGAAGATTCAATTTTTTCATAAAAAATTTTATATTTTTTCTTTGAATTCAGATACCAATATATTAGAACACAAAACTACACATTTATAAGTTTCTCAGAACAGACATAATACTGTAAAAATAAAAGTTTTAATTAAAATATCATCAAGCATAATACAAATTACTCTATTTATTTTAAATAACATATTATTATTATAAGTACGAAATCCATATTTTCGGTTGCTGATGAAATTATATAATTATAAAGTTTGTAAGTTTTAAACACTTATAGTACATTTTTGAAATTTTGGTTCTTTATAAAAGGTTTTTTTGGAATTTAATATTTTTCCCGAGCATGTGCATCCATAGAAATTGTGGGGGGGGGGGACTAATCTTGAAAGACATTACTTTTCCACCCACCAAAAAAAAAAAATTTAGCATTCTTTAATACATAACTCTTCAAATAATGTTATATATACACACTTGATGATCAAAATATATTATATTTATGTTCATTAGATATTATTCACATTCAATTTAATATTAATTTGTTCACTATAGATTTTTATTTGGCAAAATTGTTTTCCGCTTTTTTTATGATTTTATTAATAATATTTTAATCTTATCATTCTTATACAACATTTACCTATATTATTTTTTTCCCTTAACTCATTTGAATTTAATTTACAAAATTTACTAAAAATTAAATTAAATTTAGTATGTATATTTTGTCAATTTAATTTTTTATTTCCACTGTTTCTCCTCGATTCAGACATTTTAACGACATATTATTTTTAATATAAATGTAAATATTTTATCCTAAATTTAATGTAATATCTTCGTTAAATGTTGATAACTTGAATCAATTAATTTAGCTAATCTTGGAAGCCATTGTTTGAAAATGTGTTATTCAAAATTACCCAGTAGGTCATTTTTACATAATATTTATACCATAATTTTTAAATTAATTAGTATTTAAAAATCGTTTCATAATAATTCACATTATATTAGATTAATATTAAAACGTAAATAACAGAGTTAAAAAACCGTGGGAATTGGTTCGTAAAAGTTACACTTACATTGCTGGAACTTAGCCTGCGCACAAACGTGTGGTCTGTTATAATTATTTAAATAAAACTAATTTATAAATGCGATTGTTATCAAATCCATTTTAATTTGACCTTAGCTAAAAACAAACATTATGTTTAGATAGATAATGTTAGTTTTCAACCTTCATTACTTTATTTAAATATGCATTTATAATTTGTACATATTAAGTATATTTACTGTTAATATTATTCCAACTCATTTAAAATCATTTTCAATAATATTATAATACTTAATTATTCTTATTCTTAAGATGAGGCTTCATTAACCATCTAAATGCATATATTTTATTTTGTATAGGTATATAAAAGGTTTTAGTATTTAAATTTACTGTTTTTTTGTACTCGGATAAAAATAATTCCACCCTTCCACCAGACATAAATTTTAATTTTAAATAACTTTTAAAGTAATTATCCAAAACTTATTTTCAACCACTAAACTTCCAAACTGTCGCGATTTAAGAATCTTGTTGGCGGTTGAGTAAATTCCTACAATTCCTTAAATAGTAAATTCCTGGTATTCTTGTTCCTTCTATACGTTTTTCTTAGAATTTAATTTTCTATATATATTTTATCAATAAATTTTTATTTCCATTGTTTTTCTTCGATTCAGTCAGTAATTGAATGTACATATTTAATATGTACATTACACATTACATACAGACATGCTGTCAGTACGCGGTTTGAAAACACAACAATGAGCTAACTTTAATAACATTAAAATTGCCTTAATACTGATGAATTTATCAAATAAATTGGCACGTGTAAAGACATCTCAACTATACAAATTCTTTTGATAGAGGTAATTTACCCGAATCGAGTTTCCGAAAAAGTCACAAACCAACTATTGTAAATACTAATGTGAATTAAATTAAGATAAAAATTAATGAAGGGAAAGTTTCAACATTATTACGACACGACTTGATTCACGGTCTTATTATTATTATTATTTTCGAATTTAATTGGATATAATTCGTTTCTAACTTCTTAGTTTTTTCCTTTTGTTTTTTCACTTTAGTATCTAATCGGTTCAACTCGAGTACGACAGTGATTGTAAGGTCTAACAGTGCCTTTTTCTGACATGTCGTCCGAGTTCAATACGAGCTGATCGAAATTAGCATCTGTCAGCTCAACGACATCATCGCCAGAAGAAGATTTCTTTGGCGATTATTATTTAACTTGTTTACTAGTAAGTATTTAAATATTGTAATACTCTCCGGAGGGAAACAATGCGCGAGAAAAAATAAATTATAACATCAGACATTCATAATGTTTTAGCTTTGATTAGCTTCGGGACGACGGCCCAGCCCCGTAAAAAGCACATTTTAATTTATAAAATTCCACTTCTTATTTCTACATCAGTTAATTTTAACTATGAATGTATTCAAGATTGTTCGACACAATCCTACACCAGCTTTGAAGCATCATTTGTGCTGCAACTTAGTTCAATACGAGCTGATCGAAATAATTAGCATCTGTACATTTATCTAATCTTGTTTTAAACGCTTCCGTTTCACGTGTAAATGCGTCTACTCTTTTTGTGGTCCCAACATTTTCTTTTGATAATACATTGACTGATTTCTTCAATTTTCTCTTTTATTGGAATATAATTATAAATTAGTACCTACGAACAATGTAATAAGAATATTAACAAAATATAGGTACCAATGCAGTCGACTCTTGTCCCTTTTTTTATTGTATTTTTCTATAACCTCAAGAGCTGAGTGTGATAATATCTTGCCATTCGGAAAAACATTTAAATATTTTCTAATAATTTTTTGGCTAGAAATCTTTATATCCTACAAATATTACTTCTTGTTAATTGACCAAATGATTTAATACCGCACCAATTTTATTATCGGCGTTGCAGTTTGCTTATAACTGAAAAAAAGATAACTCATATAAATATATCTATATATGCGTAAATCATATTTTTCTTTTACATTTGAATAATAGTTCAAACTTTATACGCCTTTGCGAATGCTTGGATATTAACGTTACGGGGAAAAATTCAAAAAAGAAATTGTTTTCTTAATTTTTGGGAGGACGGGGAATGGTAAATTACGTGAAACGAACATCAATCATTGTATCTTTTCAGTGTCGTCTTGTTATTTGTTCAAGTTTTTTAAAAAAATTCAACCTACCTACTACCAAATTTATTACCGTTACATACAAAATTATTGGAGCTGTAAAAAGTGTTTTGCATTGCCACGATTTAACGACGATTCAGTCTATACAACATACTTCGTAGTGAGCAGTTATAGTTTTATGAAAAGTATTAGGGTCCATATTAAAACTCATATCATTTGATCGCGAGGAATATAAGCTAAAAAAATGTTTTTGTTCCAAATATGTGATATTGCACTATGCGGTGTTCGCCATTGCCAAACGACGATCACATTGGAAATCATTCGAAATTTACAACGAACCGAGTGGAAATTTATGAGTTTGGTGTTTTCGGGCACTACGTGCTATGCTCAAGAGCCCGGACAACCGCGGATATGTTGTGTTAGTAACCCGAAAGTTTTGGTGGATTATGAACAATACGAAGTGATACCACCTTTTACGGTTACTGGAGATCTGAGCTATAATATTTTGTTCACTGGAAGTTCGCTGGCAACCGTTTTACAATATACAGACAGTTATATGGCTTTTATACGGCAATCTTATAGCGGTCCAGCCGTAAATCAGCCATTGTACACTGTGATGGAGCAGTGTATGGATAATGCGAGTTACGTCGAGGCATTTATTCGGCTTATGAACGTGATCGAAAGTGTAGGCGTTTCTACGTTGGGTAGAATATGTCGTATATCAAGTTTTATAATAGAGACTAAGTCGAAACGGAAGGCGGTTGATCTTCACTTAAAAATGATCGATCCTGTAATAGAACACATTAAAAACAAGTTTAAACGTTATTTAATATCGACCGAATCGGTGCGTCAAATGGAAGTGGCCATCGAAGTATTAAGGATGGACACGAAGACATTAGTAGCACAAATAGGAAGGAAAAAAATGACGACATTTAAAGCACGAAAAGGATTCTTCAATGATGTATGCATAGAGTTTAATCAACGATATGTCAACATGATGGACTTAGTGGATACTGGCATATATGCGAACATGTATAGTGTATCGAGTATCTACAAAGCCAAAGAAGAATTCGAACGTATCTTAAAGAGTACAGACCAGTACTTCACAAATGAAATGGACGCTGGACCAATCGACGATGGTAACGAACTAAATGTACAAAATCAACTCCAAAATGAATGTATAAAATTTAATATTTACAGGTAGCATCGGTTTAGGTTAAAATCAACACACACGTTTTTTAACAAATGACTTGAAAAATGTATAAAAATAAAGCTTGCATACATATATATGTATAAGTAATTGTAATAGTATTATATTTGACCTCAAAATGTTTGCTAAAAATTCCTTGTGTGTTATCTTTTAATAAAAATCTACGTAATGAATATGTATATGTATATGTAGTTAAAAATATATATATATATATTTTCCTTATAATATTTGTATAATTATTATATTATAATTGTTCGCTCAAAATGGTTTTCGTCAGTTAACAAAATACAATTTTCCTTTTTTTTTTGGTTCTCCTAATGACTTAATGTTTGATTACAGAACTTTGAAAAAAAAGTGATATGTATACAACGTAATAGCTCCATTGTAACTTTGCTTTAAACATATCATTTATCTGACCGTTAACATTACCTGATTATTGATTATTTTTAATGTAGTTTAAACCAAATACATTCAATGTATAAACCAGCACAGCAAGAAAGTACCAAAGTCAGGTTCAGTATCCACATATTAGCAAACACTGCCGCAGTGACCGCTAAAGTAGCATAATCTACCATACTAAATCAAGTGTTTTTTTTTTACATTTTAATAATAATAATAAAAACTTTGAACGCATTTCCAAATGCTTGGGTATTATCACCTTACGGTGAAAACAACACATTATTAAAATATAGGTCACCCAAGTCAAACATTGCATCTAAATCGTTTTGTTATTCATTCCGAGTTTTTCGTAAAAAAATATATAAACAGAAATATACCTACTAGCAAAAATATTAGCGTTAAAAACATATTTGATGTAACTGTAAAATGTGTTTTGGATTACCACGCAAGTTATAACAATGATTCAGTCGATACAAACATTTGTGAAAAATAGTACTAAAATAAATTAATACCTGTTATATACCGGTAACCAACATCCAGACAGTTACATGGCCTATGTACAGATAAGAATGATGTTAGAGAAGTCACATGCATTTGACATGAAACCTCACTATGATGACCTTACTATGATGCGGTCGAATGTTTAATAACACACATTGACAACACGTTTGAAAAAAATTGTCAAAAATCAGCTAAAGTACTACAAATTATCTTAAAACTGGGATTTCAATATTTTAAAAAGGAAACGGACACCGAATCAAGCGGTAAATGTACTGCATCAACTCCAAAATGAGGTAATAAAAAAACAATTATAGTATTTACGGATAGCATTAGTTTAGGTCATAGCCAATACAAACATTTTTTCAACTAATGGCTATGTAAAAATTGATAAAATTGGGGCTTGCATAAAAGTAGGTATTTCCAGAAGTTTTTGATATAAAAAAATTTCTAGATCAGCCAATAGTTTCGTTATTAGCCGCAAATTTTGTTTTAAAAAGATAAAAACCCCATCATTATTTTAATAATGGTATCGCTTATTAGTCATTTTTAAATTGTTATCATAACAATTTTAAAATGAGAAATATCGGGGAAAATACTGATTAAGCCTTTATCATTTTTAAACCAATCCGTGACTGAAAACCAAAGTATAATAGGTCGACCTAATTTTTTTTTTTTTTAATTCTAGAATTATCCACTAGATCGCATTAGTAAGATGAAATGTGATAAATTAAATAATAAAAAAGGAAAAAAAGATTGTTGCAAGAGAGCCACATGGCGCATTGAAGGGTTAAAAATTGGTGTACTAAAATTAGCTCTGGTACATAACCGAAAAAAACGTTACCACACGGAGATGGGGTTGGGACGGAAGATAGGGGTAGAAGATAGGGGGTAGGAGATAGGGGGTGAGAAATAAGGGATAAGAGATTAGGGTAAGATATTGGAAATAAGAGATATGTTGTACGTTCAACGTTAAAATTAGAACTAAATGATAAATTCAAAATAGTTTAAGGGCCCAAATTCTCTATGAATTGTTTTAAGCCAGATATTATACACTACAATATTAGCCAGAAACTTGATGTTTTAATATACCAACTTGTTACTGCTTCTTAATACACTATATCATTATCTATAATTCCACCACTACTCTAAATTTATTCGGTACTTTAACGAGACATGAAAATGCTATTTCGTGGTTGCAGACTCGGCTGAATAACTTTTTGAAAAAAAATTTATCAAATTTAAGCGGACTAAATACTATAAAATTATAAAAAAAGAACTATATGTCTTTTTCATAGCTTACAGCAAAAAAACACCTTGTATTACTTTACTGTGTGGTTTTTGTCAAACGCGTCACAACAGATCTTCAAACATAACATTGAACAAATAAAACCTTAGCTCGTGTTGCATACATAAGTTATAAGAATATCTTTACTACATAGGCTTTAAAATTCGCTGCGATTTTACAGAAACGCGTGACAATGCGTTTGAAAAATTATATCTTATAAATACTACTTCTTTTTAATTTCCCAAAAAATCAGCAATAGTAACTTTTTTAATACCCAAACATTTTTACTATCGGCGCTGCTATTTGATTAAGGCTGAAAAAAAATAAACACTGTCAACACAAAAAAAAAAGGGTTGAATGTTGAGATTTGTGTGGATCGAGACCAAATAAGAATCAACACAATTTGTATAGTAATAATGATAAAGTAATTTTTCATTAAGATTAATACAATAATGTAATAGTTTAAGTCTTATAAAAATTAATATTACCTACACAGGTAGAGCGGTTAATTTGACTCGTTATATATTATTACCTTATAATGTGTGAACAATAAGTAACTAAAACGCCCCCCGGTACCCTTTGATACAGGGCATACATAGTTTCTATCGATAACAGATTAGGAGAAAATTGGAAATTAAGCGTTTATAGAACTTTTTAAAATTCAAATCATTATATGCGTAAATTAATTTTAGAGCCGCTTTTGATTGTTTTTAATTTTGACTTTTGCATGTTATTACAAATATTCTGTTAGCGTTTAATATTTTGAAGACAAAAATGTTAAAAACAATTTTTTATACTCAACTGTTTAAAAGTTATAGCTATTTAAAGTTCAAATTAGTGAACTATTAAGAAGCATTTATAGCTATATTAAAAACAAATATTCTGGTTTTGTTTCGAAAAAAGTATATTTTATGATCTATTATTTTAAAGAACATCAATGTACTATACAATTGAATTACTTGTATAAATTATCATTTAAAAATTGGGTTGAAAAAATCCTAATTGTGTTAATTCTTAGAGACTCTATAGTCAAGCATTAAAGTGCTGGTGTATATCATAACATACACAGGGTGATTATTTTATCTTGAACCAGTCAATATCTCACTGGGTTTAATTAATAATTTAATTTTTTTTGTTTATAATGTTTTTATAAAACGTAATCTCAATTTTTCACAATTTTTTTTTGTTTTTAACCAGATACCTCCTGAAATTAAAAAAAATAATAATACATTTTTATTTTATCTTATTACATATGTACCGGGTGATTAGTTTAACATAGACTCAATATGTTAGAAGAAATGAAACTTTTTAATTTTTTTATAATGATAATTATAAGCTTGATGATATTTTAATTGAAACTTTTATTTTAGTTTACAACATTAAGTCGTCGTTTTAAGAAACCTATCAATGTGTAGTTTCAACAGTAAGAAGAATAAAATGGATTCACAACGCCTTTGATTACTCAGGCGTTTAGGCCTAACTAATCAAAGTCTACAGAGATGATTATTGTAACACTTTCTGTTATTATAACGGTTCAGCAATTTAAAAGTTCTAAAAACGAGACGGTGAACAAATCCGATAATAGGATTTATCTACTCTAGAATGATTTTCGAAGTGGCGCTATAGGTTGATTACAGACCTTTTTATGGAGGTTATTTATATTTGTTAAGACCTCTTGGAGGCCTTCGAGCATGGTAGTTTCTGCGATTTGATTTTCCTTCGGTGTCTGATTATTTTGGGCTATTATATCTTACACTTCTTTATTCTTCTTCTATTTTTCTATATTTTTCTGCCGATCGAATGGCCTCTTCCAGGGGATAGCCAGAGATGTTCTTGATTTGATCTTTACAACGCATTGGTGTTCTACCATGGCTTTACCTTCTTTTTTCCTTCGATCATCAGCTTATACTTATCGAATATGGGGATCTGGATGGTTCAATGATTGCATTTTTGCCCCCCGTGTCCCGGTTCGGAGCGTTTGTGGTTTTGTGGTTGCAAATAGTGTTCTTGGTTTTGGTGTCGTTTCTACGGCCACGTATACTTCATTTCTTTGGGTTGATTAATTACTCTTTTCTGTTACATCCCCAAATTGGAAATGTAACCCACATAAGGACTGAGTGGAACTTGCATTTTTGCCCCCGTGTCCTGGTTCGGAACGTTTGTGGTTGTAAATAGTGTTCTTGGTTTTGGCGTCGTTTCTGTCGGTCTTGTTTCCACATCTAGCATGGCCAGAATTGAGAAGTTAGTCCACCTTTCCATCCAAGAGATTCTCAGCATCCGTCTGTAGGTCCACATCTTTAAGGCATTTATACGTATTACATCTTCCACTTTGAGTGTCCATATATATATAAAGCATCACTGAAAAGGTAAGTGCCTTAAGCAGCAGATATTTGGCTGTCCTTCCAAATTTGTATAGGCCTGCGACTGCTTCCCTCCCAAGTATAACACGGCGCCTGATTTCTCTGGAAGATGCGCCATCTGCTTGTACTATTACTATTTGCTTGTACCAAATTCCCAAACGATAACCCAATTCTTTTAAAAAATTGGTTGAAAGTAATTGTTATCATAGGCAAACTTTAATAACTACAGTTATTTTAATACAACTTCTGTATTAAATAGTTTTACCTTTATTCTAATAACTATTTAAGTTTTGTGTTCAAAACAAAATGTTTTTTTACATTTTGTAATTATAATATTTATATTTAACCTCAGTAAACATATTAATTGAGGACACTATGTACCAGGGGGTATAAGACATTTGTTTTATAATCTGTAGTAGGCTATACACACACATGGATCCAAATATTCAATAAATTGTTGCCTTATATTCCTTGGTTTCTAGGGGTACATACATACTATGATGCAATTAATTTTATAATAAATATACGAACAATTTTTTAATGGCTTCAAGAACAGACCCTCAGAACGCTTATGTTGATTGGATCAAATTGGATCAGTGGCACCAAACTAAAATGTATTAGACAGGGCAAAAAATTATTATGGACATCCACCTCAAAGTAAAAAATGCATAGGCGAGTTTATTTTTATGGCTTGCTAGCCACCCCGAGGAGCAGGTTCGGCGCCATTATTTTGGATTATTTTCATAGGAATTCAAAACCAGAAAATTGGCTTTTACGGGTTTATAAAAAGCATTTTTTATTTTCTATCAATAGTTAATAGTCCTGAACTGAACTCCTAGGCTTCATAAAAGACGAATAAGAGAAACGAAATAACTAGAATATGAGAATATGATATTTGAGTTATTAAAATATACTGATGGGGTACCCTGTATTAGCGATATAAGCGATGAAAATAATGGTTTGTGCATTTGTTCTTTCGTACAACCGATACAATATTGTTTAAAGTTTTTTTAATGTAAGCATACCACATTGCCTTATACACTAAAGAAACTACTTATCACCGAAAAAAATAATATGAAAACTATAGTTTGAAAATCCATAATAGTCTTTAGTAAAAAAAGGATTTTTAGCAATAGTTCAAATAATATTTAACAATTTTTGCAAAGAAACCAATGTACAACAACACGTTTTTCTAAGTTTGTGTTGCTATTATCGATACAGGGTGTCCCGTCAAGTTTTAACAACGCCTTCTCGAATTTAGATTAAGAATACTTTAAATTTTCATCAATTTTAAATTAGTATAGCTGAATCTTTTTTAAAAACTATTCTAAATAAAATGGCTAACTTGAAAATAAAAACAAAAACGTATCAAAAAAAAAAATTAAATTGAAAAGTAAAACAGCATCATAGTTTTGATCATCAAATATTGAATATTTTGATCCATATGTGTGTATAGCCTACTACAGATTATAAAACAAATGTCATATACCCCCTGGTTCGTAGTGTCCTCAATTAATATGTTTACTGAGGTTAAATATGTATGATGGTCATTGTAAGACTAGGAACAAAAAAATGTAGATTAGACTCACAAAATAATTATACAAGTTAATAATTGTATACTTTGTACGACAACACGAGTAAAAGGTGTTCAAAAAAACTGAACGGATCTAATTCTACTACATTGATAATTCAAAGCTTCTCCATATAAAGACAATAACAAAATATAATAACCTATTGGGAAATGACTAACAGTTTATAAAATGTTAAAAAATGTTATATCAAGACATATTATATTAAATATAAGGTGCGTTGTTCGTCTTCCATATCTTAAAATACTTATTACTCGAAATAAATGATGAAGGGTTTTTGGTCCTTTCATTTTTATTAAAAAAATAAAACACCCAGTTGCCGTTTAACATTCGTAGTAATTCTTAAAATAACTTTTATTATTTTCACGGTGTATCATAAAACCGGATCTGTGGCACAAAACTAAAATTTAATGGGATGAGCAAAACAATATAATGGTCACCTCAAGGTGTGGTTAGGTAAAAAAAGCGTCGCCGAGTCTATTTTCATTACCAACCGGCCACTCACCCTCCCACTACCACTCTATGACAGGGAGGCTGCCGCCCCCTTTCCCGAGGAGCAGGTTCAGCACCGCTGATCCGAATTATTTTTGAAATCCAAAAATTGGATTTCACGGGTTTAAAGAAAAGCCTAATTTATTACCTATCCATTGTTCATATTCTTGATCTGAGCTCCTAGGCCCCAATAAAGACGAATAAGAGAAACCATCTAATTAGATTAAATATGAGAATATTATATTTGAGCTATTACAATATACTGATGGGATACCCTGTACCGATAAAAGCGTAAAAACTATGATTTTGTGCAATTGTTTATTCGTACAACCGATAACGTATTGTTTAAAGTATTCCAAATGTAGGTATACTGCAAAGTTATCCACAGTAAAAAAAAAACTCAGCAACACCGATAAAAAAATATAAAATAATTAGGTAAAATTTTAAGTTTTAAAACCCATAATAGTCTTCAAAATCTACATTTATTAGTGTTAAAGACACTCTTTGGATTATTATATACAGGGTGATCCACTTATTGTAAACCACTCAATATATCATAGGGTTTAAAAGAGCTGACAATTAAAATTTTTTATTTTTTTTATACAATGTGATCTCAATTTTTCACAATTTTTTTTGTTTTTAACCCCCTCCTAACTAAGTTATTTTTTAAAGCAACTTTTGAAACTTAAATGGTAACCTCTCCAACGTTGTCTTGTTATTTGTTCAAGTTTTTCAAAAAAATCTATCCTACCAACTACGAACAATATTATCGTTATAAACAAATTTAATGTGACAGCAAAAAGTGTTTTGGATTGGCACGTAAGTTATAACAGCGATTCGGTCGATACAACATACTTTGTAGTAAACAGTTATAATTTTGTAAAAAATATTAGCTTTTATTTTATAACAAAGATCATTTTATCGCAGATACCTGTTTTAATTTTTTTTTCAAAAAAAACAAATACAATTTTAAAAATGTTTTTCTACCAAATCTTTGTTTTCGCACTATACGGTATTCGCCATTGCCACTGCCATCTGTTTACGACAATAAATTTGGAAACTATTCAACTGTTGTATCAAATTGAGTCAAATTTTATGAATTTGGTAATTTTGGGTAATACGTGCTATACTTTTGAAACCGAATCCCCGAGAAAAAGATGTCTTACTACACCGGACGTTGTAGTGAAAAATTATAGAAAATTCTATGTGTCACCACCTTTTGCGGTTAGTGAAGATCTGAGCCATAACGTTTTATTCACTGGAGACGCGCTGGCAACCATTGTGAAAAATACAAACAATTT
Organism: Adelges cooleyi; assembly: GCF_023614345.1. Taxonomy (NCBI): domain Eukaryota; kingdom Metazoa; phylum Arthropoda; class Insecta; order Hemiptera; family Adelgidae; genus Adelges; species Adelges cooleyi. The sequence goes on from NW_026096507.1 coordinate 264,764, forward strand.
TATGGCCTTTGTAAAGGAAACCTATTGCTGTCCAGCCGTAAACCGAACATTGGGCTCAGTGGTGGAGGACTGTGTAAACGAAGAACGTCACGCCGAGGCATTTATACGGGTTATGAACGTGATCGAAAGTGAAGGCATTACAATGTTAAATAGAATATGTCGTATATCTAATTATATTATAACTCCGAAAAAGCCACCGAGGGATATTATATTTTACTTCGAAAAGATCGATCCTGTAATAGAACACATTTTCAACAAGTTTAAAATGTATTTGATATCGACTAGACCGGTGCGTCATATAGTAAACGCCATCAATGTAATAAAGGGGCGCGGGTTGAGGAATGAACGAAAAGAATTTTTCAGTGATACATGCAAGGAGTTTAGCCAACAATATGGTAACATGATGGGCTTGGTACGTACTAGCCAATATGCAGACATTTGTCAAATAACAAATAATTACATCGCCCACACAGAACTCGAACTTATCGTAAGACGCGCCAACGAGTACTTTAAAATTGAAGCGGACGCTGGACCAAGCGCTGGATCAAGCGGTGATGGTGGCGAATTCAATATACTGGATCAACTCATAACATCAATGTGACGATATAAATAGACAATTATAATATTTACTGGAAGCATCGCTTTAGGCCAAAATCAACACAAACATTTCTTAACCATAATTCAAATTGTCTAAAAAAGTTTGCAAAAAATTCTTTATGTGTTATCTAATAATAAAAATCTACGTATAAAAGTATAAGCAATTTCAAAAAATGTAATAATTTCTTAATAAAATATTTGTATAACTATTATTATTATTATGATATTATAATTTTTCGCTGAAAATAGTTTTCATCAGGTTCCAAAGTGAAATTTTCCAATTTTTTTTTTTAAATAATAATAGTATTTTAAACAATCACATCCCAGAACTACAAACAATTGTACAAATATTGTTTATCTAATATTCTTACCTAAAAGTCAACTCGAGAAAACAATTTTTAAATTTCAAAAAAAAACTTGTGTGATATTTTGATGTGCGTTAAAATTTTGCACTATTTACATAGTAGGTAAAATATAGTGTTCATTTGTGTACTGTAAACCTTTTTCGAATATCCATCTTAAGCTTGCATTATTATAACGTACAACTAATGTCGACAAATAATCATGCTCTCTAGGATTTCAAGACGATCCTGACTTGATGGCATATTCTAAGAACATAAAAAAAAACGAACTACGTAAAATATTTTTTGGTTTTTATCATATAAAGATATTTTAAGGTCGTTGTAATTTGTTTTCCCTTCGGTAACAAGTTCAAGGGAGATGAGATTTTAAAAATCTCCCATTATAATCTGTATGTTTATAATCTCAAACAAAATAGCAGAAGCTTACAAAAGTCTCCTTTGAAAAATGTGATATTTTGAATATTACCCTTTTCTAAAACGTTATTTTAATTGTTACTATTTAAAATTGTTTAGCAATATAATATAGACTAAGGCATGTGTGCAAAAAGGATTTTTTTCAGACGATCCTGTGAGCACGAAACAGCATTTTCATGTCTCGTCAAGCTAGTATCTACGGTGGCTAGTATATTAAAACATATCAAGATTCTGGCCAATACTTTATTGTATACATAATATCTGGCCTAAAATAGGGAATATGACCAGTTAAATTATTGAATTTTTTTTTCAGTTATATTTATTTATTTATTTATTTAGGGTTAACGCCCAAGAGGGCTCAAGTACAGTTGGTAACAGAATATTGTTTACAATTAATGCCTTAACAGTTAACATAATAAATAGAAGAATATAATATAATAATTAATAGACAATCAACGTTGTAGAATTAGATCCATTTTGTTTTTGTGAACACTACATACACTCGTTGGACAATTATTAACTTGTATTCTTATTTTGTTATCAGAATACATCAAAGTCTAATCTAAGTTCATTTGTTACAATGACCTTCATAAGTTTGCTTGATAAATTATATTATGTGCATCATAGCCTAAAGTGTACTCAATTTAAACTCAAGAAGGCGTTGTTAAATCCTGACGGGACACCCTGTATCGATAAAAGCAACATGAACTTAGAAAAACGTGTTGTTGTACATTGGTTTCTTCGCACAAATCGTAAAATATTATTTAAACTATTGCTAAAAATACATTTTTTATAACATCTATTTAATAACCATTCCATTTTCTAATTTGAAAATATGGGCGCACAAAAACATTTTTTTCCATGTTGGTTTTTTTTGTTAGGTTTTTTTACGGTAGTCAGTAAAAATTGTTTTTTAGCAATAATTCAATTAATATTTTACGATTTTTGCGAAGAAACCAATGTAAAACAACATGTTTTTCTAAGCTCGTGCTGCTCTTATCGATACCGGGTGTTTCGTCAGGTTTTATCAACACCTTCTTGAATTTAGATTGAGAACACTTTAAATTTTCATCAATAAGATTTCTAAATCGTCGTGTGCTATTATGCACAAAATCTAATTTATTAATCAAACTTATGAAGGTCATTGTAACAAATGAACCTAGATTAGACTTTAATGTATTCCGATAACCAAAAAAGTAAGAATCCGTCGTTTCAAAAACGACATACGTCAATGATTTTTCAAAGATGACGTTTTGTTAAATTTGGTATTTATATACGTAGTTGCGTATTCTGTGTAAAAATTACATTTTGAAGATTTGTGACATTTGTCAGAAATATTTGTGTTTATTTAAAAAATGTATACTAGTTAACAGAAAAATTACAAATTTGCAATTATTAATGTAGACGTTTATACTACAAGGAAGTAAAAAACCAACCAATAAGTGTATAAAATGTTGTTAGCTTTGAAGCAATATACCTATTCCGTACCAAATTAAATGTCAAACAGCATAGTAATAGATTTGGGTATGTACGAGTACAATAAAATAGTACTATTTTATTCGCCTTGTGTACTTTTACATTTTTGTTTGTCGCATTAAAAGTCATTTTTTAAGACCTGAATACTTTTTCTACAACACCTATATATTGCTATGTGGGTAAAAATTGGCAAATTTTATTACTACTCACATAAAAAAAAAACATGTAAAACATCTGATATTTTACATTCAAAATTATCATAACTAGTTTGGAAAAAATAATTTTTTAAAAAAATATTTTTTCCATTTGGTTATCTACTTGTTAAATAAAAAAATTTAATTTAAAAAAAAAAATTAAAGGGTAAAAAAATTGTAAGCGAAATATTATTTTTTAAATTCAAAGTAACCGCCAAACTATAAAAACTGAACTTTAAATAGTAATAAAAAACGTCCAGGTACACATATGACATTGAAATTTTATGTTATGTCTAAGAACAATATTAAAATTAACAATTCATATTTGTTTTGATATTTATTGCATAATTATTAATAGGACTTTTGAGCGTCTAGAATTCACTCTCGGACCACTGTGGGGCGGTAGGTAGTCGACATTTGGGTTTGAGGGCATGTGAGGCAAGTCTAATCGATGTTTTTAAAAAAATTCGAATTGATCCGGCTTATATTGTCCAAGTTATATCAAATTCAAATTGCCGGTTTAAAACCTATCAAATTTTTTTTCGGATTAGCTACGAAAATATGGGCGCACAATAACATATTTTTTCATGTTTGTGTTTTTTTATTAGGTTTTTTTACATTAGTCAGTAAAAAATGGTTTTTAGCAATAGTTCAAATAATATTTTACGATTTTTTCGAAGAAAACAATGTACAACAACATGATTTTCCAAGCTCGTGTTGCTCTTATCGATACAGGGTATTTCGTCAGGTTTTATCAACATCTTCTTGAATTAAGTTTGAGAACACTTTAAATTTTCATCAATTAGATTTCTAAATCGTTGTGTTCTATGAAGCACAAAATATAATTTATCAAGCAAACTTATGAAGGTCATTGTAACAAATGAACCTAGATTAGACTTTAATGTATTCCGATAACCAAATAAGTAAGAATCAGTCGTTTCAAAAACGACATACGTCAATGATTTTTCAAAGATGACGTTTTGTTAAATTTGGTATTTATATACGAAGTTACGTATTCTGTGTAAAAATTACATTTTGAAGATTTGTGACATTTGTCAGAAATATTTGTTTATTTAAAAAAATTATACTAGTTAATAGAAAAATTACAAATTTGCAATTATTAATGACGTTTATACTACAAGGAAGTAAAAAACCAACCAATAAGTGTATACAATGTTGTTAGCTTTGAAGCATTATACCTATTCCGTAACAAATTAAATGTCAAACAGCATAGTAATAGATTTGGGTATGTACGAGTACAATAAAATAGTACTATTTTATTCGCCTTGTGTACTAATTCATTTTTGGCTGTCGCATTTAAAATCAATACATAATTAATAAACTTTTAAGACCTGAATTTTTTTTCTACAACACCTATGTATTGCTATGTGGGTAAAAATTGGCAACTTTTAGTACTACTCACTTCAAAAAAAAAAAACATGTAAAACGTCTGATATTTTACATTCAAAATTATCTTAACTAGTTTGCAAAAAAAATTTAAAAAAAAAAATATTTTTCCCCTTTGGTTATCTTCTAGTTAAATGAAAAAATGTAATTAAAAAAAAATATATCAAAGGGTAAAAAAATTGTAAACGAAATTTTTTTTTTTTAAATCAAAGTAACCGCCAAACTATAAAAACTGAACTTTAAATAGTAATAAAAAACGTCCAGATACACATATGACATTGAAATTTTATGTTATGTCTAAGAACAATATTAAAATTAACAATTCATAATTGTTTTGATATTTTTTGCATAATTATTAATAGGACTTTTGAGCGCCTAGAATTCACTCTCGGACCACTGTGGGGCGGTAGGTAGTCGACATTTGGGTTTGAGGGCATGTGAGGCAAGTCTAATCGATGTATTTAAAAAAATTCGAATTGATCCGGCTTATATTGTCCAAGTTATATCAAATTCAAATTGCCGGTTTCAAACCTGTCAAATTTTTTTTCGGATTAGCTACGAAAATATTTTTCCATGTTTGAGTTTTTTTGGTGTGTTTTTTTACAGTAGTCAGTAAAAAATGGTTTTTAGCAATAGTTCAAATAATATTTTACGATTTTTTCGAAGAAAACAATGTACGACAACAGGTTTTTCTAAGCCTGAGTTGCTACTATCGATACAGGGTGTCCCGTCAGGATTTAACAACGCCTTCTTGAATTTAGATTGAGAACAATTTAGACTATGATGCACAAAATATATTTTATCAAACAAATTTATGATTGTCATTGTAAGACTAGGAACAAAAAAACGTAGATTAGACTCTAATGTATTTCGATCACAAAATAATTATACAAGTTAATAATTGTATACTTTGTACAACACGAGTATAAGGTGTTCACAAAAACTGAACGGATCTAATTCTACTACATTGATTATTCAAAGCTTCTCCATATAAAGACAATAACAAAATATGATAACCTATTGGGAAATGATTAAATGTTTATAAAATATTAAAATATGTTATATCAAGACATATTAAATAGAAGTCGCGTGTTCGTCTTTCATATCTTAAAATACTAATTACTCGAAATAAAAGATGAAGGGTTTTTTGGTCCTTTTATTTTTATTAGAAAAAATAAAACACCCACCTTCCGACTACCACTCTATAACAGGATGACTATCGCCCCCTTTCCTGAGGACTGCTGATCCGGATTATTTTTGAAATCCCAAAATTGGATTTCACGGGTTTAAAGAAAAGCCTAATTTATTTCCTATCCATTGTTCATATTCTTGAACTGAGCTCCTAGGCCCCATTAAAGACGAATAAGAGGAACCATCTTATTAGATTAAATATGAGAATATAACATTTGAGCTATTAAAATATACTGAAGGGATACCCTGTATCGATAAAAGTGTCAAAAATATGTTTTTGTGCATTTGTTTATTCGTACAACCGATAAGGTATTGCTTAAAGTATTTCAAATGTAGGTATACTGCAAAGTTATTCACAGTAAAAAAACAACTCAGCAACCCCTCCTATCTTAGTTATATTTTGAAACTTAAATGGTAACCTCTCCAACGTTGTCTTGTTATTTGTTCAAGTTTTTCAAAAAAATCCAACCTACCAACTACGAACAATATTATCGTTATAAACAAATTTAATGTAACAGCAAAAAGTGTTTTGGATTGGCACGTAAGTTATAACGACGATTCAGTCGATGCAACATACTCTGTAGTGAACAGTTATAATTTTGTAAAGAATATTAGCTTTTATTTTATAACAAAGATCATTTTATCGCAGATACCTGTTTTAATTTTTTTTTCAAAAAATATCAAATACAATTTTAAAAATGTTTTTTTACCAAATCTTTGTTATCGCACTATACGGTATTTGCCATTGCCACTGCCATCTGTTTACGACAATAAATTTGGAAACTATTCAAATTGTGTATCAAATCGAGTCAAATTTTATGAATTTGGTAGTTTTGGGCAATGCGTGCTACACTCCCGAAACCGAATCCCCACAAAAAAGATGTCTTACTACACCGGGCGTTGTAGTGGAAAATTATGCACGATTCAATGTGACACCGCCTTTTGCGGTTACTGAAGATTTGAGCCATAACGTTTTATTCACTGGAGATGCGCTGGCAACCATTTTGGGAAATACAACCAATTTTATGGCCCTTATAAAGGGCTCCTATTGCTGTCTCGCCGTAAACCGAAAATTGGGTGCAGTGGTGGAGGACTGTGTAAACGAAGAACGTCACGGCGAGGCATTTATACGGGTTATGAACGTGATCGAAAGTGAAGGCATTACGATGTTAGATAGAATATGTCGTATATCAAATTATATTTTAGGTCCGAATAAAGAACTGAGGCATATTATAGTTTACTTCGAAAAGATCGATCCTGTAATAGAACACATTTACAACAAGTTTAAAATGTATTTGATATCGACTAAGCCGGTGCACCAAATAGTGGACGCCATCAATGTAATAAAGGGGCGTGGATTGAGGAAAGAACGAAGAGAATTTTTCTTAGATACATGCATGGAGTTTAGCCAACGATATGGTAAAATGATGGGCTTGGTAAGTACTAGCAGCCATTATGCAGATATTAGTCAATTAACAAATTATAAACTTGCTTACGCAGAACTCGAACTTATCGTAAGCCGCGCAAACGCGTACTTTAAAATTGAAACTGACGCTGGACCAAGCGCTGGATCAAGCGGTGGTGGTGACGAATTCAATGCACTGGATCAACTCATAACATCAATGTGACGATATAAATAGACAATTATAATATTAACGGGTAGCATCGCTTTAGGCCAAAATCAACACACACATTTCTTAACTATAATTCAAATTGTCTAAAAATGTTTGCAAAAAATTCCTTATGCGTTATCTAATAATAAAAACCTCCGTATAAATTTATAAGCAATTTTAAAAAATGTAATTATTTCTTTATAAAATATTTGTATAACTATTATTATTATTATGATATTATAATTTTTCGCTGAAAATGGTTTTCATTAGTTTCCAAAGTGAAATTTTCCAATTTTTGTTTTTAAATAATAATAGTATTTTTAATCATCACATCGTAGAACTACAAACAGTTGTAAAAATATTGTTTATCTAATATTCTTACCTAAAAGTCAACTCGAGAAAACAATTTTTAAATTTCAAAAAAAAAAACTTGTGTGATATTTTGATGTGCGTTAAAATTTTGCACTATTTACATAGTAGGTAAAATATAGTGTTCATTTGTGTACTGTAAATCTTTTTTGAATATCCATCTTAAACTTGCATTATTATAACGTACACCTAATGCCAACAAATAATCATGGTCTCTAGGATTTCAAGACCATCCTGCATTTTGCATTTTAGTGTTACAATAAAGTTATTAATACTAACATTAATAAATTTCAGCTCTTTAACCATAAAATGCGCTTTAGTAATAAAAAAATGAGTTCTAACGCAGAAGACAATTGGTTGTCGCAGAGGGCATTTAGATTTGAGGATATGTGATGCAAGCCTTATTGATGTTTATGATTAGGTACAAAAATATAGGCGCACAAAAAACATATTTTTCCGTGTTTGTGTTTTTTTAGTGGGTTTACTTACAGTATACAATGATATTTAGCAATAAATCAAATAATATTTTACGATTTGTGCGAAGAAACCAATGTACAACAACATGTTTTCCCAAGCTCGTGTTGCTCTTATCAGTACAGGGTGTCCCGTTAGGTTTTAACACCACTTTCTTGAATTTAGATTGAGAACACTTTAGGCTATGATGCCCAAAAAAAATGATATCAGACAAATGTATGATAGTCATTGTAAGACTAGGAACAAATAAACTTAGATTAAACTTTAATGTATATCGATAACAATATATTTATACTTGGTATAAACTGTATACTATTTACAATGCGAGTAAAAAATGTTAACAAAAACAAAAAGGATATTTTCTCTTCGTCCTTTTATGGTCTACAAGTTGAACCTCCATAGGATTCTGATAACCAGTTGACTTATTGATTCTTTTTAAAAATAAAGTGCTCGCTTCAACGTACTACAGAACTACTACTATTAGGAATGGTTTTTATTGTTTCACACTCCTAAATAAAATGAAAAATAAAATTTTACCATGACCAAATGTCTTTTTCGAAAAATGTGATATTTTGAATATTACCCTTTTCTAAAACGTTATTTTAATTGTTAATATTTAAAATTGTTTAGCAATATAATATAGACTAAGGCATGTGTGCAAAAAGGATTTTTCAGACGATCCTGTGAGCACGAAACAGCATTTTCATGTCTCGTCAATTAAAACATATCAAGATTCTGGCTAATACTTTATTGTTCTCATAATATCTGGCCTAAATCAGTTCATAGGGAATATGACATGTTATATTATTGAATTTATTTTTCAATTATATTTATTTATTTAGGGTTAACGCCCAAGAGGGCTCAAGTACAGTTGGTAACAGAATATTATTTACAACTAATGCCTTAACAGTTAACATAATAAATAATAGAATATAATATAATCATTAATAGACAATCAATGTTGTAGAATTAGATCCATTTTGTTTTTGTGAACACTTCATACTCGCGTTGTACAATTATTAACTTGTATTCTTATTTTGTTATCGGAATACATCAAAGTCTAATCTAAGTTCATTTGTTACAATGGCCTTCATAAGTTTGCTTGATAAATTATATTATGTGCATCATAGCCTAAAGTGTTCTCAATCTAAATTCAAGAAGGCGTTGTTAAATCCTGACGGGACACCCTGTATCGATAAGAGCAACATGAACTTAGAAAAACGTGTTGTTGTACATTGGTTTCTTCGCACAAATCGTAAAATATTATTTAAACTATTGCTAAAAATACATTTTTTATAACATCTATTTAATAACCATTCCATTTTCTAATTTGAAAATATGGGCGCACAAAAACATTTTTTTCCATGTTGGTTTTTTTTGTTAGGTTTTTTTACGGTAGTCAGTAAAAATTGTTTTTTAGCAATAATTCAATTAATATTTTACGATTTTTGCGAAGAAACCAATGTAAAACAACATGTTTTTCTAAGCTCGTGCTGCTCTTATCGATACAGGGTGTTTCGTCAGGTTTTATCAACACCTTCTTGAATTTAGATTGAGAACACTTTAAATTTTCATCAATAAGATTTCTAAATCGTCGTGTGCTATTATGCACAAAATCTAATTTATTAATCAAACTTATGAAGGTCATTGTAACAAATGAACCTAGATTAGACTTTAATGTATTCCGATAACCAAAAAAGTAAGAATCCGTCGTTTCAAAAACGACATACGTCAATGATTTTTCAAAGATGACGTTTTGTTAAATTTGGTATTTATATACGTAGTTGCGTATTCTGTGTAAAAATTACATTTTGAAGATTTGTGACATTTGTCAGAAATATTTGTGTTTATTTAAAAAATGTATACTAGTTAACAGAAAAATTACAAATTTGCAATTATTAATGTAGACGTTTATACTACAAGGAAGTAAAAAACCAACCAATAAGTGTATAAAATGTTGTTAGCTTTGAAGCAATATACCTATTCCGTACCAAATTAAATGTCAAACAGCATAGTAATAGATTTGGGTATGTACGAGTACAATAAAATAGTACTATTTTATTCGCCTTGTGTACTTTTACATTTTTGTTTGTCGCATTAAAAGTCATTTTTTAAGACCTGAATACTTTTTCTACAACACCTATATATTGCTATGTGGGTAAAAATTGGCAAATTTTATTACTACTCACATAAAAAAAAAACATGTAAAACATCTGATATTTTACATTCAAAATTATCATAACTAGTTTGGAAAAAATAATTTTTTAAAAAAATATTTTTTCCATTTGGTTATCTACTTGTTAAATAAAAAAATTTAATTTAAAAAAAAAAATTAAAGGGTAAAAAAATTGTAAGCGAAATATTATTTTTTAAATTCAAAGTAACCGCCAAACTATAAAAACTGAACTTTAAATAGTAATAAAAAACGTCCAGGTACACATATGACATTGAAATTTTATGTTATGTCTAAGAACAATATTAAAATTAACAATTCATATTTGTTTTGATATTTATTGCATAATTATTAATAGGACTTTTGAGCGTCTAGAATTCACTCTCGGACCACTGTGGGGCGGTAGGTAGTCGACATTTGGGTTTGAGGGCATGTGAGGCAAGTCTAATCGATGTTTTTAAAAAAATTCGAATTGATCCGGCTTATATTGTCCAAGTTATATCAAATTCAAATTGCCGGTTTAAAACCTATCAAATTTTTTTTCGGATTAGCTACGAAAATATGGGCGCACAATAACATATTTTTTCATGTTTGTGTTTTTTTATTAGGTTTTTTTACATTAGTCAGTAAAAAATGGTTTTTAGCAATAGTTCAAATAATATTTTACGATTTTTTCGAAGAAAACAATGTACAACAACATGATTTTCCAAGCTCGTGTTGCTCTTATCGATACAGGGTGTCCCGTCAGGTTTTATCAACACCTTCTTGAATTTAGATTGAGAACACTTTAGGCTATGATGCACAAAATATATTTTATCAAGCAAATGTATAATGGTCATTGTAAGACTAGAAACAAATAGATTTAGAGTAGACTTTAATGTATTTCGATAACAAAATATTTATACTAGTTAATAATTGTATACTTTGTACAACGCGAGTATAAGGTGTTCACAAAAACTGAACGGATCTAAGTCTACTACATTGATTAGTCAAAGTTTCTCCATATAAAAATAATAACAAAAAATAAGAACCTCTTGAGAAATGACTAAATGTATATAAAATGTTAAAATATGTTATATCAAGACATATTAAATAGAAGTCGCGTTGTTCGTCTTTCATATCTTAAAATACTAATTACTCGAAATAAAAGATGAAGGGTTTTTTGTTCCTTTTATTTTTATTAGAAAAAATAAAACACCCAGTTGCCGTTTAACATTCGTAGTAATTCTTAAAATAACTTTTATTATTTTCACGGTGTATCACAAAACCGGATCTGTGGCACAAAACTAAAATTTAATAGGAGGGGCAAGGTTATATAATGGACACTTAACTCATGACAAGGTTATGTAAAAAAATCATCGTCAAGTCTATTTTCATGACCAACCGGCCACCCACCTTCCGACTACCACTCCATAACAGGATGACTGTCGCCCCCTTTCCTGAGGAACGCTGATCTGGATTATTTTTGAGATCCAAAAATTGGATTTCACGGGTTTAAAGAAAATCCTAATTTATTTCCTATCCATTGTTCATATTCTTGAACTGAGCTCCTAGGCCCCATTAAAGACGAATAAGAGGAACCATCTTATTAGATTAAATACGAGAATATAACATTTGAGCTATTAAAATATACTGATGGGATACCCTGTATCGATAAAAGTGTCAAAAATATGTTTTTGTGCATTTGTTTATTCGTACAACCGATAAGGTTAAAGTATTTCAAATGTAGGTATACTGCAAAGTTATTTACAGTAAAAAAACAACTCAGCAACCCCTCCTATCTTAGTTATATTTTGAAACTTAAATGGTAACCTCTCCAACGTTGTCTTGTTATTTGTTCAAGTTTTTCAAAAAAATCCAACCTACCAACTACGAGCAATATTATCGTTATAAACAAATTTAATGTAACAGCAAAAAGTGTTTTGGATTGGCACGTAAGTTATAACGACGATTCAGTCGATGCAACACACTCTGTAGTAAACAGTTAAATTTTGTAAAGAATATTAACTTTTATTTTATAACAATGACCATTTGATCGCAGATACCTGTTTTAATTTGTTTTCAAAAAATATCAAATACAATTTTAAAAATGTTTTTCTACCAAATCTTTGTTATCGCACTATACGGTATTCGCCATTGCCATTGCCATCTGATGTTTACGATAATAAATTTGGAAACCATTCAAATTGTGTATCAAATCGAGTCAAATTTTATGAATTTGGTAATTTTGGGCAATGCGTGCTACACTCCCGAAACCGAATCCCCACAAAAAAGATGTCTTACTACACCGGACATTGTAGTGAAAAATTATGCACGATTCAATGTGACACCGCCTTTTGCGGTTACTGAAGATTTGAGCCATAACGTTTTATTCACTGGAGATGCGCTGGCAACCATTTTGGGAAATACAACCAATTTTATGGCCCTTATAAAGGGCTCCTATTGCTGTCTGGCCGTAAACCGAACATTGGGTGCAGTGGTGGAGGACTGTGTAAACGAAGAACGTCACGGCGAGGCATTTATACGGGTTATGAACGTGATCGAAAGTGAAGGCATTTCGATGTTAGATAGAATATGTCGTATATCAAATAATATTTTAGTTCCGAATAAAGAACATAGGCAAATTATAGTTTACTTCCAAAAGGTCGATCCTGTAATAGAACACATTTACAACAAGTTTAAAATGTATTTGATATCGACTAAGCCGGTGCATCAAATAGTAGACGCCTTCAATGTAATGAAAGGGCGTGGATTGAGGAAAGAACGAAAAGAATTTTTCTTGGATACATGCATGGAGTTTAGCCAACGATATGGTAAAATGATGGGCTTGGTAAGTACTAGCAGCCGTTATGCAGATATTAGTCAAATAACAAATTATAACATTGCCTACGCAGAACTCGAACTTATCGTAAGCCGCGCAAACGCGTACTTTAAAATTGAAACGGACGCAGGACCAAGCGCTGGATCAAGCGGTGGTGGTGACGAATTCAATGCACTGGATCAACTCATAACATCAATGTGACGATATAAATAGACAATTATAATATTTACGGGTAGCATCGCTTTAGGCCAAAATCAACACACACATTTCTTAACTATAATTCAAATTGTCTAAAAATGTTTGCAAAAAATTCCTTATGCGTTATCTAATAATAAAAATCTCCGTATAAATTTATAAGCAATTTTAAAAAATGTAATTTATTCTTAATAAAATATTTGTATAACTATTATTATTATTATGATATTATAATTTTTCGCTGAAAATGGTTTTCATTAGTTTCCAAAGTGAAATTTTCCAATTTTTGTTTTTAAATAATAATAGTATTTTAAATCATCACATCGTAGAACTACAAACAGTTGTAAAAATATTGTTTATCTAATATTCTTACCTAAAAGTCAACTCGAGAAAACAATTTTTAAATTTCAAAAAAAAAAACTTGTGTGATATTTTGATGTGAGTTAAAATTTTGCACTATTTACATAGTAGGTAAAATATAGTGTTCATTTGTGTACTGTAAACCTTTTTCGAATATCCATCTTAAGCTTGCATTATTATAACGTACACCTAATGCCGACAAATAATCATGGTCTCTAGGATTTCAAGACCATCCTGCATTTTGCATTTTAGTGTTACAATAAAGTTATTAATACTAACATTAATAAATTTCAGCTCTTTAACCATAAAATGCGCTTAAGTAATAAAAAAATAAGTTCTAACGCAGAAGACAATTGGTTGTCGCAGAGGGCATTTAGATTTGAGGATATGTGATGCAAGCCTTATTGATGTTTATGATTAGGTACAAAAATATAGGCGCACAAAAAACATATTTTTCCGTGTTTGTGTTTTTTTAGTGGGTTTACTTACAGTATACAATGATATTTAGCAATAGTTCAAATAATATTTTACGATTTGTGCGAAGAAACCAATGTACAACAACATGTTTTCCCAAGCTCGTGTTGCTCTTATCAGTACAGGGTGTCCCGTCAGGTTTTAACACCACTTTCTTGAATTTAGATTGAGAACACTTCAGGCTATGATGCACAAAAAACATTTTATCAAACTTAGATTCGATTTTAATGTATTTCGATAACGATATAGCTACACTAGTTAATAATTGTATATTATTTACAACGCGAGTATAAAATTTTAATAAAAACAAAACGGATCTAACTCTACAACATTGACTTAAACTAAAATGTAGTAGCAAGGGCAATACATTTTATTGTCAACCACCTTAAGGTAAAAAATGCATAGTCGAGTTTATTTTCATGACTTGCTGGCCACCCACCCTCCCCGAGGAACAGGTTCGGCATCACTGATTTGGATTATTTTCATGGGAGTTCGAAACCCGAAAATTGGCTTTTACGGGTTTATAGAAAAGCCTTATTTATTTTGTCAATAGTTAGTAGTCCTGAACTGACCTCCTAGGCTCCATAAAAGACGAATAGGAGAGAGGAAATAATTAGCATAAATATGAGAACATGATATTTGAGTTATAAAATTATACTGATGGGATACCCTGTATTGATATAAGCGACGAAAATAATGTTTTTGTGCATTTGTTCTTTCGTAAAACCCATAAGGTATTGTTTAAAGTATTTCATATGTTAGCATACTGCTTTGTTTTATACACTAAAGAAACCACTTAAAAACACCAAAAACAAATATGAAAATTAGGTCAAATTTCAAGTTGTGAAAATCCATAATAGACTTCAAAGTCTACAAATTTAGTATTAGAGCCAATATTTAAGTTATTTCAATATAAAATTGTAATATAATATGTTAGATAGAATCATTGAACTGAATTTTAAATTGAATCAGTCATTACAAAAACGACTGATTTGTCAAAGATGACTTAATGTCAAATTTGATATATATATATATATATATATATATACGTAGTTACGTACAAGCCTAATGAATGTTTTTTTAAACAAATCAAATTGATCCGGCTTGACTTGGCTAAGTTGTATCAAATTCAAATTGCCGGTTTAAAACCTGTCAAATTTTTTTTTCGGATTAGCTACGAAAATATGGGCGGACAATAACATATTTTTCTATGTTTGTGTTTTTATGGTGTGTTTTCTTACAGTATACAATGATATTTAGCAATACTTCAAATAATATATTACGATTTGTGCGAAGAAACCAGTGTACAACAACATGATTTTCCAAGCTCGCGTTGCTCTTATCGATACAGGGTGTCCAACATCTTATTAAATTTAGATTGAGAACACTTGATTTAGGCTATGATGCCCAAAAAAAATGATATCAGACAAATGTATGATGGTCATTGTAAGACTAGGAACAAATAAACTTAGATTAGACTTTAATGTATTTCGATAACAATATAGTTATACTTGGTAATAACTGTATACTGTTTACAATGCGAGTATGAAATGTTAACAAAAACAAAACGGTTATTTTCTCTTCGTCCTTTTATGGTCTACAAGTTGAACCTCCATAGGATTCTGATAACCAGTTGACTTATTGATTCTTTTTAAAAATAAAGTGCTCGCTTCAACGTACTACAGAATTACTACTATTAGGAACGGTTTTTATTGTTTCACACTCTTAAGCCAAATGAAAAATCAAATTTTACCATGACTAAATGTCTTTCTGTTAAATTTGTTTTTTATTTAAATCAAATATTTAAAAAAATAATAGTATTTGTAATCATCACATCTTCGAACTACAAACAATTGAAAAATATTGTTTATCTAATATTCTTACCTAAGTGTCAACTCGAGAAAACAATTTTTTAATTTCAAAAAACACTTGTGTGATTTTTTTGACGTGCGTTAAAATTTTGCACTATTTACATAGTAGTTAAAATATAGTGCTCATTTGTGTTAAAACCATTTTAAAAGTCAAAACACTGTGACAATGTTTATGAATACCCAGTTTATGCTTGCATTATTATAACGTACAAATAATGTCGACAAGTAATCATGGTCTCTAGGACTTCAAGACGATCCTGACTTGTTGGCATATTCTAAGAATATAAAAAAAACGAACTACGTAAAATATTTTTTGGTTTTTATCATATAAAGATATTTTAAGGTCGTTGTAATTTGTTTTCCCTTCGGTAACAAGTTAAAGGGAGATGAGATTTTAAAAATCTCCCATTATAATCTGTATGTTTATAATCTCAAACAAAATAGCAGAAGCATATAAAAGTCTCCTTTGAAAAATGTGATATTTTGAATATTACCATTTTCTAAAACGTTATTTTAATTGTTAATATTTAAAATTGTTTAGCAATATAAAATAGACTAAGGCATGTGTGCAAAAAAGATTTTTCAGACGATCCTGTGAGCACGAAACAGCATTTTCATGTCTCGTCAAGCTAGTATCTACGGTGGCTAGTAAATTAAAACATATCAAGATTCTGGCTAATACTTTAGTGTTTTCATAATGTCTGGCTTAAAACTATTCATAGGGAATATGACCTGTTAAATTATTGAATTTATTTTTCAGTTATATTTATTTATTTATTTATTTAGGGTTAACGCCCAAGAGGGCTCAAGTACAGTTGGTAACAGAATATTATCTACAGCTAATGCCTTAACAGTTAACATAATAAATAATATAATATAATATAATAATTAATAGACAATCAATGTTGTAGAATTAGATCCATTTTGTTTTTGTGAACACTTCATACTCGCGTTGTACAATTATTAACTTGTATTCTTATTTTGTTATCGGAATACATCAAAGTCTAATCTAAGTTCATTTGTTACAATGACCTTCATAAGTTTGCTTGATAAATTATATTATGTGCATCATAGCCTAAAGTGAACTCAATCTAAACTCAAGAAGGCGTTGTTAAATCCTGACGGGACACCCTGTATCGATAAGAGCAACATGAACTTAGAAAAACGTGTTGTTGTACATTGGTTTCTTCGCACAAATCGTAAAATATTATTTAAACTATTGCTAAAAAAACATTTTTTATAACATCTATTTAATAACCATTCCATTTTCTAATTTGAAAATATGGGCGCACAAAAACATTTTTTTCCATGTTAGTTTTTTTTTGTTAGGTTTTTTTACAGTAGTCAGTAAAAATTGTTTTTTAGCAATAATTCAATTCATATTTTACGATTTTTGCGAAGAAACCAATGTAAAACAACATGTTTTTCTAAGCTCGTATTGCTCTTATCGATACAGGGTGTTTCGTCAGGTTTTATCAACACCTTCTTGAATTTAGATTGAGAACACTTTAAATTTTCATCAATTAGATTCCTAAATCGTTGTGTAAAATGATGCACAAAATATAATTTATCAAGCAAACTTATGAAGGTCATTGTAACAAATGAACCTAGATTAGACTTTAATGTATTCCGATAACCAAAAAAGTAAGAATCCGTCGTTTCAAAAACGACATACGTCAATGATTTTTCAAAGATAACGTTTTGTTAAATTTGGTATTTATATACGTAGTTACGTATTCTGTGTAAAAATTACATTTTGAAGATTTGTGACATTTGTCAGAAATATTTGTGTTTATTTAAAAAATGTTTACTAGTTAATAGAAAAATTACAAATTTGCAATTATTAATGTAGACGTTTATACTACAAGGAAGTAAAAAACCAACCAATAAGTATATAAAATGTTGTTAGCTTTGAAGCATTATACCTATTCCGTAACAAATTAAATGTCAAACAGCATAGTAATAGATTTGGGTATTTACGGGTACAATAAAATAGTACTATTTTATTCGCCTTGTGTACTAATTCATTTTTGGCTGTCGCATTTAAAATCAATACATAATTAATAATTTTTTTAGATCTGAATTCTTTTTCTACAACACCTATGTATTGCTATGTGGGTAAAAATTGGCAACTTTTAGTACTACTAACTTCAAAAAAAAAAACATGTAGAACGTCTGATATTTTACATTCAAAATTGTCATAACTAGTTTACAAAAAAAATTTAAAAAAAAAGATATTTTTCCCCTTTGGTTATCTACTAGTTAAATGAAAAAATGTAATTTAAAAAAAATATATCAAAGGGTAAAAAAATTGTAAACGAAATTTTTTTTTTTAAAACCAAAGTAACCGCCGAACTATAAAAACTGAACTTTAAATAGTAATAAAAAACGTCCAGGTACACATATGACATTGAAATTTTATGTTATGTCTAAGAATAATATTAAAATTAACAATTCATAATTGTTTTGATATTTTTGCATAATTATTAATAGGACTTTTGAGCGCCTAGAATTCACTCTCGGACCACTGTGGGGCGGTGGGTAGTCGACATTTGGGTTTGAGGGCATGTGAGGCAAGTCTAATCGATGTTTTTAAAAAAATTCGAATTGATCCGGCTTATATTGTCCAAGTTATATCAAATTCAAATTGCCGGTTTAAAACCTGTCAAATTTTTTTTCGGATTAGCTACGAAAATATGGGCGCACAATAACATATTTTTCCATGTTTGTGTTTTTTTGGTGTGTTTTTTTACAGTAGTCAGTAAAAAATGGTTTTTAGCAATAGTTCAAATAATATTTTACGATTTTTTCGAAGAAAACAATGTACAACAACAGGTTTTTCTAAGTCTGTGTTGTTCTTATCGATACAGGGTGTCCCGTCAGGATTTAACAACGCCTTCTTGAATTTAGATTGAGAACACTTTAGGCTATGATTCACATAATATAATTTATCAAACAAATTTATGATTGTCATTGTAAGACTAGGAACAAAAAAACGTAGATTAGACTCTAATGTATTTCGATCACAAAATAATTATACAAGTTAATAATTGTATACTTTGTACGACAACACGAGTATAAGGTGTTCAAAAAAACTGAACGGATTTAATTCTACTACATTGATAATTCAAAGCTTCTCCATATAAAGACAATAACAAAATATGATAACCTATTGGGAAATGACTAAATGTTTATAAAATGTTAAAATATGTTATATCAAGACATATTATATTAATTATAAGGTGCGTTGTTCGTCTTTCATATCTTAAAATACTAATTACTCGAAATAAAAGATGAAGGGTTTTTTGGTCCTTTTATTTTTATTAAAAAAAAATTTGCCGTTTAACATTCGTAGTAATTCTTAAAATAACTTTTATTATTTTCACGGTGTATCACAAAACCGGATCTGTGGCACAAAACTAAAATTTAATAGGAGGGGCAAAATAATATAATGGACACTTACCTCAAGGCGAGGTTAGGTAAAAAAATCATCGTCCAGTCTATTTTCATGACTAACCGGCCACCCACCTTCCGACTACCACTCTATAACAGGATGACTATCGCCCCCTTTCCTGAGGACTGCTGATCCGGATTATTTTTGAAATCCAAAAATTGGATTTCACGGGTTTAAAGAAAAGCCTAATTTATTTCCTATCCATTGTTCATATTCTTGAACTGAGCTTCTAGGCCCCATTAAAGACGAATAAGAGGAACCATCTTATTAGATTAAATATGAGAATATAACATTTGAGCTATTAAAATATACTGATGGGATACCCTGTATCGATAAAAGTGTCAAAAATATGTTTTTGTGCATTTGTTTATTCGTACAACCGATAAGGTATTGCTTAAAGTATTTCAAATGTAGGTATACTGCAAAGTTATTCACAGTAAAAAAACAACTCAGCAACCCCTCCTATCTTAGTTATATTTTGAAACGAACAATATTATCGTTATAAACAAATTTAATGTAACAGCAAAAAGTGTTTTGGATTGGCACGTAAGTTATAACGACGATTCAGTCGATGCAACATACTCTGTAGTGAACAGTTATAATTTTGTAAAAAATATTAGCTTTTATTTTATAACAAAGATCATTTTATCGCAGATACCTGTTTTAATTTTTTTTTCAAAAAATATCAAATACAATTTTAAAAATGTTTTTTTACCAAATCTTTGTTATCGCACTATACGGTATTTGCCATTGCCATTGCCATCTGATGTTTACGATAATAAATTTGGAAACCATTCAAATTGTGTATCAAATCGAATCAAATTTTATGAATTTGGTAATTTTGGGCAATGCGTGCTACACTCCCGAAACCGAATCCCCACAAAAAAGATGTCTTACTACACCGGACGTTCAAGTGAAAAATTATGCACCATTCAATGTGACACCGCCTTTTGCGGTTACTGAAGATTTGAGCCATAACGTTTTATTCACTGGAGATGCGCTGGCAACCATTTTGGGAAATACAACCAATTTTATGGCCCTTATAAAGGGCTCCTATTGCTGTCTGGCCGTAAACCGAACATTGGGTGCAGTGGTGGAGGACTGTGTAAACGAAGAACGTCACGGCGAGGCATTTATACGGGTTATGAACGTGATCGAAAGTGAAGGCATTACGATGTTAGATAGAATATGTCGTATATCTAGTTATATTTTAGTTCCGAATAAAGAACAGAGGCATATTATAGTTTACTTCGAAAAGATCGATCCTGTAATAGAACACATTTACAACAAGTTTAAAATGTATTTGATATCGACTAAGCCGGTGCATCAAATAGTAGACGCCATCAATGTAATAAAGGGGCGCGGGTTGAGGAAAGAACGACAAGAATTTTTCATAGATACATGCATGGAGTTTAGCCAACGATATGGTAAAATGATGGGCTTGGTAAGTACTAGCAGCCGTTATGCAGATATTAGTCAAATAGCAAATAATTACTTTGCCTACGCAGAACTCGAACTTATCTTAAACCGCGCAAACGCGTACTTTAAAATTGAAACGGACGCTGGACCAAGCGCCGGATCAAGCGGTGGTGGTGACGAATTCAATGTACTGGATCAACTCATAACATCAATGTGACGATATAAATAGACAATTATAATATTTACGGGTAGCATCGCTTTAGGCCAAAATCAACACACACATTTCTTATCTATAATTCAAATTGTCTAAAAATGTTTGCAAAAAATTCCTTATGTGTTATCTAATAATAAAATCTACGTATAAATGTATAAGCAATTTTAAAAAATGTAATTATTTCTTTATAAAATATTTGTATAACTATTATTATTATTATGAAATTATAATTGTTCGCTGAAAATGGTTTTCATCAGTTTACTAAGTGAAATTTTCCATTTTTTTTTTTTTAAATTCCAATTAAGTGATAAATTCCATTCAATTATATTAACATTCCATCGTAAAATGTGTGCATTCCCATGCATATTAAACAAATGTTAGATAACTACGTAAAAACTATATTTTGTTATCACATTAATGAGATATTATCTTAAAAAACGGCCGATGGCCTTTTTAGCCGAGGTTTTTTAGTAATTTATATGCATCGTATTTATGTTATGGTTTTCACGTATAGCCAAAAAGTTTTCATATAATTTTTGAAAGCTTAATAAAGCCAAATGAGTTTTTGAATTTTAAAAGTACCGAGGAGCACAAAACTGTTAATAATATCTCTTCGTCCTTTTTCGGTTTAGAACTTCAACCTCCGGAGCATTCTGATAACCAGTGGACTTACTGATTATTAATTAAAATAAACGGCTCGCTTCAATGTACTACAAAACTACTACTATTAGGAACGGGTTTTATTGTTTCAGACTCCTAAATCAAATAGTAAATAAAATTTTACCATGACAATGTGTCTTTCCGTGAAATTTGTATTTTGTGTAAATCAAATATTTAAAAAAATAATAGTATTTTAAATCATCACATCGTAGAACTACAAACAATTGTAAAAATATTGTTTATCTAATATTTTTACTAGAAGTCAAATCGAGAAAACAATTTTTAAATTTCAAAAAAACTACTTGTGTGATATTTTGATGTGCGTTAATTTTGCAATTTTTACATAGAAGATAAAATATAGTGCTCGATTGTGTTAAAACCATTTTAAAAGTCAAAACACTGTGATAATGTTTATAAATACCCAGTTTAAGCTTGCATTATTATAACGTATACCTAATGTCGACAAATAATCATGGTCTCTAGGATTTCAAGACGATTCTGACTTGATGGCATATTCTAAGGTTATAAAAAAAAGAACTACGGGAAATATTTTTTGGTTTTTATCATACAATGATATTTTAAGGTCGTTGTAATTTGTTTCCCCTTCGGTAACAAGTTAAAGGGAGGTGATATTTTAAAAATCTCCTATTACAATCTGTATGTTTATAATCTCTAACAAAGTAGCAGAAGCTTTTAAAAGTCTCCTTTGAAAAATGTGATATTTTAAATATTACCATTTTCTAAAACGTAATTTTAATTGGTATTTTTTAAAATTGTTTAGCTTTATAATACAGATTAAGTCATGTGTGCAAATTTTCAATAAGTAATATGATATCCATCCTCGTTCATTAAAATATAAATTTTAAGAAAAAGGATTTTTCAGACGAGTCTGTGACTACGAAAGGGCATTTTCATGTCTCGTCAAGCTAGTATCTAAGGTGGCTAGTATATTAAATCATATCAAGATTCTGGCTAATACTTAAGTGTTTTCATAAAAAACAGTTTATTGGGAATATGACCTGTGAAATTATTGAATTTATTTTTCAGTTATATTTATTCATTTATTTATTTAGGGAAGAGGGCTCAAGTACAGTTGGTAACAGATTATTATTTACAATTGATGCCTTAACAGTTAACATGATAAATAATAGAATACAATATAATAAATAATAGACAAGAACAAGTAAATTGTAGAATTAGTTTATATAAAATTTAGTAAATAACCTACACTTAACGACCAAACTACATGATAAATTAATCATTAATAAAAAAACATTAAATGGCTGAATAACACTAAATTGCTGTAAAACACGGGTTTGAAAGATATAATTCACTAACATTAAACAAATCGAAATTTATCATTGAATTACACTTTCAGGCTATACGGTCAAGGGGATTACTATAACCATAGGACGTACGATGGACGTACATTAAGAGTACTCTGAATTAATGATACAGATGTTAGGTTAAGTTAGGTTAGGTCAAATTTCAAGTTTTGTGAAAATCCATAATAGTCTTCAAAGTCCACAAATTTCAGTATTAATGCCAAATTTTAGGTTATTTTGTTATAACAATGTAGTATAATATGTTAGATAATATCCTCGATTATTTTAAATTGAATCAGTCCTTTCATAAACAACAAGTCAATGATTTTTCAAAGATGACTTTTTGTCAAATTTGATATTTAAATACGTAGTTACGTATTCTGTGTAAACATTACATTTTGCAGATTTGTGATATTTGTCAGAAATATTTTATTTTATTTTAGTTTATGAAATAATTTAATAATAATTCTGTGTTTATTTTTTTTATTTAAAATCCATATTTATTAGTGTTAAAGCAACTTTGGGGTTATTTCATTGTAATAAGACTTCTAGAAAGATTTGTTTTTACATAATATATTAAAATATGTTAGATAAAATCCTAGGAGATAATTTCCAATTATTAAAATGATGTTTATTTTACATTGTAGTGTGCAATAAAGTTATTAATATTAATATTAATAAATTTCAGCTCTTTAACCCTAAAACGCGTTTTAGTAATTGAAAATAAAGTTCTAACGCAGAGGGCGGTGGGTTGTCAACACTTGGGTTTGAGGGCATGTGAGGCAAGCCTAATTGATGTTTTTTTTTTTTACAATTTCGAATGATCCGGCTTGATTTGGCTAAGTTGTATAAAATTCAAATTGCCGGTTTAAAAACTATCAAATTTTTTTTCGGATAGCTACGAAAACATAGGCCCACAAAACACATGTTTTTCCGAGTTTGTGTTTTTTTGGTGTGTTTTCTTACAGTATACAATGATATTTAGCAATAGTTCAAATAATATTTTACGATTTATGCGAAGAAACCAATGTACAACAACATGATTTTCCAAGCTCGTGTTGCTCTTATCGATACAGGGTGTCCCGTCAGGTTTTATCAACACCTTGAATTTAGATTGAGAACACTTTAGGCTATGATGCACAAAATATATTTTATCAAGCAAATGTATAATGGTCATTGTAAGACTAGGAACAAATAGATTTAGAGTAGACTTTAATGTATTTCGATAACAAAATAGTTATACTAGTTAATAATTGTATACTATGTATAACGTGAGTATAAAATGTTCACATAAACAAAACGGATCTAACTCTACAACATTGATTAGTCAAAGCTCCTCCACATAAAGTCAATAACAATATATAATAGTCTATAGGGAAATAACTGAATGTTTGTAAAATGTTAAAATATGTCAAATTAAGACATATAAAATAGAATTCGCGTTTTTTGTCTTCCAGATCTTACAACTCGAAAAAGATGTAGGTATACTGCAAAGTTGTCTACTGTAAAAAAAAACAACTCAACACCAATAAAAAAGCTCCTATGCTCCATAAAAGACGAATAAGAGAAACCATCTTATTACAATTATTATGAGAATATTATATTTGAGATATCAAAATATACTGATGGGATACCCTGTATCGATAAAAGCGTCACAAATATGTTTTTGTGCATTTGTTTATTCGTACAATCGATAAGGTATTGTTTAAATTATTCCAAATGTAAGTATACTGCAAAGTTATCCACAGTAAAAAAACAACTCAGCAACACCGATAAAAAAATATAAAATAATTAGGTCAAATTTTAAGTTTTGAATCCCATAATATTCTTCAAAATCTACATTTATTAGTGTTAAACCCACTCTTTGGGTTACCTGTATATAATACAGGGTGATCCACTTATCGTGAACCACTCAATATCTCATAGGGTTTAATAAGAAATTACATTTTTTTTTATAATTTTTTTATACAATGTTATCTCAATTTTTCACAATTTTTTTTTTATTAAAATATACGCAATCTGCGAAAACACAATTTTCCGGCCATTAAAAAAACTCTAGTGCCGAATTTAATTTCCGTTTAATATGTTATACATATGAGTTTTATTTACTGACAAATTTTCAACTTAAAAGTCTTAAGCTTACGGCTAAAATTACTAAAAAACTCTAACTCCCTCAAGGGGGGTGTGAAATGGGTTTAATTTAAATTTGATACAACTGACGTTTGCGGGCATACCAAATAAATATTTCTTATACATTTCAACTCGATCCGACTCTTTTTCTCGAAATTATAGCCAGTTAAATTTAACAGATAAAAAAAAAACACAACAAAATAAAACCAACATGGAAGCTAAGAGCTCTGGGGGTAATTATTATTTTTTCTATATTATTTCTATGATTCCATTTGATTCCGTTTCAACTATTTCCAACCTTCCATTACATCTCGACTAATAAATTAACAGACATTTATGTACTCAAAAAACTTGATCTAATAAAATTTGGTAGTTTTGGAAAGATTTGTAATAATTCATTGGTCACCTTTATTTTATCCTTGAACACAACACAGGTGAGAACATTATGAGTACGGGCTAAAAGCAGAAAAAAAGATGCGCCCTATATTACAGAACACATAGTTTTTATTACCTTTTTTTCTAGTTTAGCGTTTGAGGAGTATACAAATAAATTCAAAAAAACCATTTGTTTATATCACTTTAACACAAATGTGGAAGTCAAAAATTACGAGTTGTGGTTATGCTGCTGGAGCTTGTTATGACATATACAAAGGAATTTTCAGAGTATGTTCAAAGTTGATTAAAGTAACTTGTCCAGTTTTGGTGTACATCATAACGATCAATGTATTATTATTATTATTCTAGATCATTTTATCTTCTAGTTTCAAGTTTATTTTCAATCAGTGTAATTAATACCCTATCGGTTGAAATTCGTCTAAGAATTCTTTTTTTTAAATCTAACCAATCTCACTCATTCTTTTTGTCTTCTATATTTTCTAAGGAAGTACTGGCAATGTCTTTCATAAAAATAGATAGATATTTAACCTTATCTTTGTCTTCCTATTTATTAACCCTGTAGTAGTTTGACAAATAGTTGATTTTACTTTATTCCGTTTAGCGTTTCCATTGACAATGGTATGGTACAATACCAATAAATTAAAACCTACACCATTAAAAGAGGAATGAGTCTTAGTAATTGTTTTAGTATTAAACAAAAGTAAATGTTAGAAGACAAACCTACTGTGTACTCAAAGGCAGTCTTGACGTTTGAACAAACCTTTAAATACCCACATATATTATTACTAAGCAGTTAATTCTGTTGGGTGTTTTACAGGTTCGCCCAAAACAAAAACAACGCAATAAACCTGAACGTGGATGGAAATCCTTGTGGAGCTTTTCATCCTAATCAATACAATATGTTTTCAATAATCAAAACGAACTTTCTTATACATTTTATACGGATCAGTTCTTATTTATCCCTGTGGTTACAGGAGAAAGAATTCTACCTAGGGATTCACACCTGTCGTAAAAGGCGACTAAAGTGACCTGGAACCCTCCGATAAGAGGCCTTTTGACTGGTCACTTCTTCTTGTGACACACATTCTCCGGCCCGCAATTAGCACCCAGTGCTACTAGTCGGTCCGCAGTCGTAGGGGATCCACTACTCCTTATGGGCGAACCACTACAGCGAAGGATTAGTACTTATTGTTTTGTAGATTTAATATATAATTAATTCATCTATATTTATTTTAGTTTATTATATTTTGCTAAGTTGTCTTATACCTTACAGTGCTGTAAAATAATTTTGTATTAATATACCTTAACCAGATGGTCTCTAACAGTGGTCAAACTCCAATATACTAACCTTTTATTATGACATACTCGACTAGAGTGTGATTTAAAACCGCGTACCGGCAGTATATCTTTGAGCATACTCATTTAAGTACAGACCGGTTTGCTATGGAATTATAATAAATCAATACAACCAATATTTTCGTTTAGCGCGTACTGGACGGTATGTCTTCCAACATATCTCACCATGTACTACCCGTATTTTTAAAAATTCTTTTTAGGTTAGGATAACAAAGAATGACATTTTATGAAACATATATATATATATATGTTAAATTTTCTGTAGTCTCAGAATTATGTTAATTTTTGAATTGACGTTTTGTTTTTTTTTTAATTGTATTCCTTCAGTAGAATAAAGACAGCACTAAATATTGTGTTTGTTTTATGTAATTAAAATAACTTTTGTTTAGAATGATTAAAACTGTAATTCATAACCGTGTCAACCTTTGACAACTTATTAATGTGATTACACAATATTAAAAACTATGCATTAAATATGGCGATAAGCAACTTATATCTTAGCCTAGCTTTTATAATACAAATAAATAAACAAATACCAACACACTTTTTTAATTGTAATTTAATTTCCAGGGAAAGTTTTTTTGGACGGTCATTATAAACTATAAATACTGCCTTTTATGGGCCGGAGTGTCGGTCTCTATACAATGTCTAATGGTCCATACTGTAGGTGTTAAAAATTGTCAACGCGCACACACTCGAAGACGATCTTCAGTCACACCTTGCTAAATAATCTCAAAGGTCGAAATTTTATAATAATGTTGTAATCGCTTAATATTGCCTCAACGAGTGGCATAAATTATATTTTAAAAAAAGTAATAAGAACTTAACAATGATAAATAATTTCAAAAAATTGCCTTATTTTAAATTTATCGTAAGTGTTGTGGAGATACTAAACGGTTTTAACGGACAACGACCTAGGAAATTGGAAAATGGAAAATTTGGATTTTACGGTAATGCTTTTTGTGATTACGATAACATTTTTAACGGACAACGACTTTGGAAATTGGAAAATTTGGATTTTATGACGACGATAATTCTAATGAATTTGATGGTGTGAAAGATGAGCCTCTTACTTTGGTAAGCCGGAGGCTGTTAAGGCGTGGGCAACCTATTGAAATGCATTCGGAAACGATTTAAATAATTCAAAGACAACAACATACCTATTACCATACCCATAAATATAGATAATATTATAGACAATTTTTTCTCGAGTATTACAGTATCAAACTACCTAGTAGACAAATTAACACTAATATTTTATTACCTACAAAAACGTTTTGTACATTTTAAAACAATAATTTTTGGGCCAAAAGTAAATTCGGCGGCCAGAGACCTAATGAAAGGTGTTCCCTTCCTCACCAGCTTAAACTGTTTTAAATAAGGTGTACACGTGAACATAATTGGAATGTCGTCTAAAAATGGATTGTTTTCAGTCTACACTACATCAATAAGCAGGAGTAACTATGTGCAATTACTATAATGAGTCTGCAGTGAATTAAACGTCAGCGGAAAACCAAAGATATGAAGATATCTAAAAATGAGCGACATAGGAATTGAAACAAAATACAAATCTAAATTAATAATCTATAATAAAAGAAAATCTACCTACTTATAATAATCATACCTCCAATCATGAACCATTTTCAGTTTTTCAAATCCTTAAAAGATAAAAATGTCTTCAGGTAATTTTACATCTCCCTTGTGCATTGGAAAATTTACTTTGATTGCGTTAAATCATATACACGAGTAAATAACAATAACTATCTACTTGACAACTTAGAAAATAGTGGCCAGTCAATAAAATGAACAAAATGTATAAAATCACAGATTTCACATAGAGCTACCGATAAAATAATAAAGTCAAGGAGATTTTAGGAATAATTGCATGGAGGATTAAAAAAATATATACAAATTTTGTCAACAAATTATTCGACGATTTTTATTTTAATTAAAAATATTTTATTATACTATTTGTTTTGTACCTTCATACACATAAAACGCAGACATTTGTTTTTCTATTTAAAAATACATTTTTTCAGATTTTCTCCAGGCTTAGACAACCAACATAACCTCGTCCTACTCCGATTATGTCGATATTTAATAAAAAATTAAAAAATGCATTCACAATAAACTGAACTGTCAGGGAGAATTCTGGGCAAGGCGTGATCAGGCATTTTCTAGTTTTATAAATTTTTTGACATTTTTATGTCTTTGCTATGGCGCACACACAGAAAATCGACACCAACACCGGTTATCACAACGACACAGGTTATCATAATTCATAACGAAAAATAACAGCTGATTTATCTGTTTAGATAAGAAATATGGTTTTTACCACGGTCAATTATTATGTCTCCATTTATTTAAGTTATCAATGTATGTAACTTGTGTTTTAAATATAATATTTACTTCTTTTATATCAACTCCTTCACATATATATTTTTCTTGAAACTTTTATATTAAACTTTCAAGATGTCTTAAGGAGTTGATACTATCAGAAACTTGGTCGTATAAAATACTACATGTTTTATACATCTTGTATAAAACATGCTCTAGAATTATCATTTTTTTTTTATAAATATTTTAAAGTCATTGTACCACACATATTTAAATTAGTTTTGTTTTGCAAATACTCTAGCTTTATAAAATTAATCTCTGTTAAATTGAGTAAGTTTATTTTTAACAAAAATTGTATTGTTTCCTAAATTAATGTTGAAATTATTTGCATTAATTTTTTTACTCTTCGTATGCTCCATCATTTTATTTTTATTTTCAATCGAGTCAATCTCAGCAATTATTTTTTTTTGGTTTATTTAAAATGTTTGAAAGCATACGAAAAGCTTTAGTTACTGACAATTTTATACCCAACTTGTCTGCGATATTTTCTACTATTTCAATACTCTATTCAGAATAAGAGCTGTCCGGGTTGCACAAATTATGTACCATGATCCTATAAACTTGCGGTAAAATATTTAAAAAAAAAACAATTTGATTTGTACAATTATAATAGAGTAATTAAAATAGTATATTATTACACATTAAGTTTACACAAATTATTTAATTTTTTATATATTTCAGACTGCAGGTGACGCTTAACAACGGAAATGAAATTAGAACGGTAAGTCTTTTTAGACATTTTGTTGCGACCTTTGGAACATCGTCCGAAAACTGCAGCAGCCGCTAACTGCTCGGACCAGCCATCGGAGTGAAAATGATTTATGCGGTATGCCCACCGTAGCGTTACCGCAGAATAGATTGAATCAGAATAGTTCACTTCCGTTTTGGCTGATAACGAAGTCGAGGGCTTTACACCTTTATTCTTTAGACATTTTGGTGCCCATAATAATTATTGTCGCACACAAAATTGTCATTTACTTTCAGACATTACTGTTTTTATTCAAATTGTTTTTCTACATCTAATTTCGGTTAGTCAAGACACCAGTGCCGTCAAAACCCAAGGGCAAAAAAACAGCGGTGAAGAAACGCCGACGGGAAAACAATAAAAAAGCGGCCGTTTTTCATACAAAGTTTACTTTTGTAAGCATCATAGTTATTATTTATTTATTTAACGCCCAGTCGAGTAATGTAACATCAAAAATACACCCCGATTTAAGATAATACGATTGCCCTTCGGCGTACGACAATACTATAATTTCACGACCCCGAAGGTAATCAAAAAAACATCCGTTTCCATTAAATACTAGCATTTCTATCAGTGATTAAAGATAACCATTTAGGATAACAACTAATCGTAATGCGTAAAACGCATGTCAAGTGTAAAGCCGAAGTATTTAAATTCAGTCGAGTGAGGTTTGAGTGAGAAAGTGACGAAAGAGGACTTGGATTCGTTGATTTTTATTTTCCAATTGGTTAACCATTGTGAGAGGGTATTTAAGTAAGTTTGTAGTTAATGAGATGCAATGTTACTGTCGGGTTATCGTGTATGGTTTAATTAATTTTTACTAATTGTAATTTCTCAAAAAAAAAAAAAAAATACATCAACTTGGTGAGTTTTTTTACTTGCTTGATTTAAAAAGAAACAATTAAATAATTAGGTAATAAAACAAATTTACGTTGATTTAAACTTTCAGAGCTTGTTGTGAATAGGAAACACAGAAACGCTACACACTTACAGTGAGAAGATATTTGTCTTAGCTTTAACATACAAGTGGTTTACCCACGGGGTATATAATTTGAATTAAAAAATAAGTAGTAATCAGTAATAATAAGAACAAAGTTTTTCAGCCAAATATATTTAGAGTAGTGGCGGAATTATAGAAAATGAAATAGTTAAATAGTATTCTCAATTACAACCAAATTTCCATTTTTCATAAGAATCATTTTTTTTTTTATTTTTACAGTAAAGTTACTTACTTGATCGCCGTGTCATTGCATCCATCGGACTGGCCTGTGAAAAACTCCATCTGCTTCCTAATCAAAAGTCTCTTGAACACACTAAATTGTAATACATCATTATTAGGTGATACTATGTTTTATACAAAGTTTAGTGTAAAACAAAATCATTATAAATGGTTGTTCAAACATTTTTGCTATATAAACGTATATGTTGTCAAGTGGACTTGAATTAATTTTATGGCAAATATTTTTGTTTTCGGCCGTGTATTTTATTTACTACCTCAATAGTGATGCATAAGTCTAATTATTTAAAAGTAGGTAAACGTTGGAAAAGGTGATTACTAATTTGTTTTAAAAATATATTAAAATAAATTATTGACAATATACTTCTTTGTTCTCAATAGCATACTGCTTGATTTACTGAGATCTCTTTGAAAAAAAAATATATTTTTTTATAAGCATAAAAAATTACTTATTTTGAAAACCATTAAGCGTTTTATGCTTTTAGAAAACAAGCACTGATTTTTAGAATTTTTTCTTTTATGGGCAGCAAAAAACATTAAAAACGTACCGAACAAATTGTTGAAAATTGTTGAGATAAATTCTAAAATATACTAAAAAACAGGCTTTTTCATAGTTTCAAAAAAATAAGAAATAGATCTTAAATACTTTTTAAATATCAGTTACATTTCAAAAAAAAAATTTGTTAGGCATTGAAGAAAAAATAATAATATAAATTATCATGCACAAAATGTTATATTAGGACATTAAAAAAAATTGATATTTAAAATAAAAAAATTATTTCCAAAAAAAATGTAATTTTCTTATTATGTAGGCAATACAAATTTATCTGTAATTCATTATTTTACCATACCGTTTTTTTTTTTTAACGGTAATCTCTATAGACAAATTATTAATGTTCCTCAAGGCTCAAATTATAACTTAGTGCACATAACACTCTCTCATCTAAAACCTATTCACTGCGTTCAAGATCACTATTAAGCATCTCATAGATAAACTTATTTTTGAAGTACTTATTTCCATCATATAAAAATTAAATGTCCAGAGAAGCTTATATCTTAAGAAATAATAAGCAAGTAAATACTACGAGTTTCGATTTAAAACTTTGAGACTATTTTCTTCAATATATCAATTTTATATTAATATCCAATTTTTGGGGGTGTTTCCCAGTTTTGTCAGATCCACCAAAGTACCAGTTTCACACAATTCCGGATCTAAAAATGGTGCTACACAAGTAATTCGGTTCACAGGAAAAAAGTTGTAGTGTCTACAGACACATCATTTAAGAATTAATACCTTATCAGCTTCGCATCTAAGCTAAAATACTTTTTGCTCATAATTATTTTATTTTATTATCCGTGTTAAATATTACAAATGTATTTAAATACATCTCCATATAACCATAAGTGCTTAAGTTTTTTCTAGAATATGTTATATGTTTCTATATAATTTTTAATGTACATACCTACCAAGTATACATAGTATAATTGATTGATCAATAAGCCTACCAACCAAAATACTTCTTATTAAGTTGCATAACTGAAAAGGTTTTAGACGTCAGAATTCAGTAAATCAAGTAAATAGTTTTTTTGGACTGTTTAAAAAATACTTAAAATCAGTGTGGTACAGTTTGAACAATTTTAAATTTATCATAATTATTACTTTTTTTGTTTCGTATTTTTAATTTAATATTTTAAAAATAGTAATATTTGTAATTTTTAAATTTAGTGTTAAATAACTGTTAATTTATTAATATTTTATTAGTTAATCACTTCTATCGGCAGTCAAAAGGGTAGTATTGTATCTATTATACATGTTAGTCTACACTATTTATTCGTTGTTGAAATTTATCACTACAATTATTTAACTACGTGTTATCCATGTTTAAATTTTAAAAAGTACACACAGTAAAAAATTAAATTTTTCACTCTCTTTAAATGTATGGAATATGTCGCATACGCCTAAAATACATTTTTATATTGAATTTGTATAATTTACCTGTTTGTATTTTAAATGGGCTCAGTGAACCAAATAATAAATGTTGGCAAACTATTTTTGAATTTAGGAAGGGTTTACCGATGACTTGACAACGTCGTGTCGCATCAGTTCAGTTTGTCTGGTCTATGGCGACGGTTGCTACGTTTTAATATTATATTAACAATTTTCATTGTGCATTAATTTAATTTGTAGTTTTGTCACGAACGGTGTGCATTTTAAGTTTTTGATGATTTTTTTTTTTATTTGGTTCTTTTTCTACAGAATAATGATGTCAATGTAAGTATTATAAAGTCCAAGTTTTATATAAGGTATTATAATAACGCTAGCGATTTAAAACTCCATTGGTCGGTGTAGCTTTTTTTTATTTACAATTTCACTTCATCCAGGTTTTCGTCCACCTAAACTATAAATTAGACTAAATTGTATACAATTGAACTGTTTCACATTACTTCACGAACAATATACTCGAATTATTGATATATACCGCTCGACATTTTTATTTTTCCAAAACATTTCTATTAAATATTATTTATACGCTGTTATTATAAAGTCTCAACCTGTAATAATTATTGTTAGCACATTAACTTTTGTCAGAAAACCGAAATGAAATTTGTAAATGTTTCTCTATGAACATAATAGATACTTAATATTGTAAAATAACATAAACAAAAGTCTTCAAATAAAAAACTACATAATTCGAAATAGTTTAATAGAAATTGATTGTCTTATCCATAATAAATCTTCCGGTATAGTCGAATAATTGTTTATATATTCTAGGGACGTATTCCCATAGTATCTAATCAAACGAAAATTTTTTATTTTTGGTACTTACCTCGTCGGCAACCATCCGATCCATCATTCTTCGCTGAAAAAACAAAATAAAGAAAAAGTTGATATAGTTGTATATTTTATATTTACTTATAGTCTAATTTTCAGACTTTAAACCCCAAAAATTTCATTTAAAAAGCAAAATAAAGAAAAAGTATTCACCCCTTTTAAGGCAAATAGTTTATCAGCATTTATGGTTTGTAAAAAAAGGGGAAAAAAACTTTGGCCATAGTCAATTTCTACTATTCTAGACTTACTGAATCATATCTAGGCCCTTGAGGGACCTCTTCATTAATTCGACTCGATCTTGCTGGCTACGATCTTCCACTGCTAATTAATACAATATTTAAATATATGTAGAAAAAAAACCCAAGGCATTAATATTTCTCTACTCCAGTTTTGGCATATTTAGTTATTTTTTATCACAACTGTAAAAGACTACTACAGCTTACTACTAAGGCTACTAGCCTTTAACCTGTAAATTTAGGATATTTTTAGTTCAATGGAACGAAGTGTGGTACCAGGAAAGCAAGTGGCAAGAAAAAGTATCCACCCCTTTTAAGGAAATTAGTTTATAAGCATTTATGGATTGTAAAAAAAGGGGAAAAAAACTTTGGGCATAGTCAAATTTTAGTATTTTAGACTTACCAAATCTGGCCTTGGAGCACGTGTGATCTCTTCAACCTCCTCGTCTACTCGTCTCTGTTCTTCTCCCTAAACGCAAACAAAGCTAATTAATACAATATGTATATGTAAAACAATTTCTAGACACCTTTTTGCATATTTAAAAGGTTGTTTTGATTTTTTTCTAAATCCTAGCAGTGTTCTTTTTCGTAATATCCTTATAAAAAAATTTTCAAATTTTTAAGAGAACGTCGCATTGTCCATTTTTAAGGAGTAAAGTATAGGCAATTTTTTACAAAATATC
This sequence comes from Adelges cooleyi, assembly GCF_023614345.1. Classification (NCBI taxonomy): domain Eukaryota; kingdom Metazoa; phylum Arthropoda; class Insecta; order Hemiptera; family Adelgidae; genus Adelges; species Adelges cooleyi. The sequence continues at coordinate 299,840 of NW_026096507.1, forward strand.
AATTTAAAGGTTAAACTGTAATGTGTAATTATTAGTTCAATAACTAGGACTCTATTTTGGTAGTCTATTATTTGGACTATCACAGCATCCTTGAAAGCGATTTAAAAATGTTTTTTATCTCTACATGTTTAAGCAGACTGAAAATAACTCGCTTAATTTTGGTTTTAGAGTAAAAGCACCCATTATAAAATTAAAAGAGAACAATGTTCCGGGGGGCAAGACGGTGCGTTTTATCCTATACTATCCTTTACAGATAACGTTGCTGAAAAAACAAAATAAAGAAAAAGTTGATATAATTGTATATTTTAGATTTACCTATGGTCTAATTTTCAGACCATAAAACCCCAAAAACTTCACTTAAAAAAACAAAATAAAGAATAAGTATCCACCCCTTTTAAGGAAAATAGTTAATGAGCATTTTTTGGTTTGTAAAAAAAGGGAGAAAAAACTTTGGCCGTAGTCAATTTCTAGTATTTTAGACTTATTGATGTTTTGTAGATATTTGTTATGCTGCTGTTAGATTTTTCAAATTTTAGGTGGTTGCTTGTGACGACATTTTGAAACTAACAAAATACTGCATATTTTCACATTATTGCACTATAAACACTACCTGAATCTTAAAAATTATAATGTCAATTACATAATTTTGTTCGTGTACTGGGCAATTAGGTTTCATTTAATATTATCGAAGGTGTTTTCATGTTTATTGGTTTAAGTCAAAGAAAATTGTTATTTGTTTTGGTGGGTCAATGAGAAATTAATGGTGAAATTCCAGAAGGCCTATAATAATATATATCCGTTTTGATTAAGATAACTATCGAAAACTTACATTAAAAATGGTGCAAATTTTTCCAATTTGGCAACCAAGGAAATGTGGTTTACTATAATTACCGAAAGTAATTAATTGAGTTATAACCGGAAATAAAATCTAAAGAAAGCGGGTAGTACTCTGTCAGAGATGTTGAAAGACATAATGTCTGGTACACGCTAACAAAAAAAAAATGTCTGTATCTAACTCTAAGGCAAACAAATCTGTACATGCCTGAGTATTTAAACAGATATGCTTTCGGTAGGCGGTTTGAAAACGTGCTAAAATCATTGATAGCCAATAGTGAATTTTCGGGTAAATTTGTATACTTCACAAACGTGGTTAGGTTACACGTGGACGCTAAACTAGAAAAAAGATAATAACAGCTATGTGTTGTGTAATATAAGCCGCATCTCCTCTGCTGCATTTAGCCCATACTCATAATGTTCTCACCTGCGATATTAAGGCGAATGTATAGTGCTTGTATATATTGTTTTATCGTTTTGATAGACTTTGCTTGGTGACAAACAATCTTACCTAACCGATCCGCAAGGAACTCGCCGGAGTTGTGTTTGCAGTTTGCACTTAGTTTTTGATTACTTTGTGTACTTCATCGATAAGTCCGATAGCTGTTCGATCGCCTTTGTAATCGTTGGGTTTGTTTTTATCAAAAAATATTTTTATGGCGGGAAAACCTTGGACACCGTAACGGCCTGCACGGGCTGCAACAGCTTAAAATTAACTTTGCCACAGTGACTTTACCTCGTTGATTTCTGGGGCTGGCACCTTTTCCTGGTGTTTCTGCAGAGCCCAGCTAATGTCCGCTGATGTTCGGCCGGTCACCTGTGTATTCTTCAGCTCCGATGGGAAGAATCTGATTGTCGGGTAACCTCTGATATTGAATTCTTGAGCTTTTGACGCGTGTACTAGAGCTCCGAGTAACTTAATCGGTGGTGGTATCACGGGGAGACGCGAGTGTGTTCAAAAGATCTTCATATTGTATTGTTTATATTATTTATTATCCGGCGCTTTCACCATCGTCGAATAACCCTCTTTGCCGTCCGGAACCGAGAAAACCTTGTACATACAAACCGTTTGCGGACAGTATTAATAAATAACAGTAATGGGATTTGTAACCGAAATAGAAAATCTTTGTAGGCAATTAGATAAATCTATAAATAAACAAGTGACACAACTAGATACGAGAAACTGTTTATTTTTTTTTTTAGAAATTTCTTCTTTTTGTTAAACAATTATTACACTATAGCGCATCGACCCGCCTTGGTCATAGTCTCCAACTTCGTAAAGAATAATAATTAATTTAAGAGCACGAGAAAAATGTCATAAGAATATTAACAAAATACATTACATAAACATAGCATACATTTATAGCCCTCGAGCAGCAGTGTTATACAATTTATAGGTACCACTGCAGTCGGCTATTGTATTGTTTTTTTTTTTAAACGTCAAGTGTTGTCAATGTCAAGCGGTCAAACTATAAATCCGCTAAAAAATGCTTAAATAACGGAAATTATTTTTAGAGTTAATTTGTATACTCCTCAAACGCGGTTAGAGGGGTGGACGCAAACTAGACAAAAGGTAATAAAAGCTATGTGTTCTGTAATATAGGCCACATCTCCTTTGCTGCTTTTAGCCCGTACTCATAATGTTCTCACCCGAGATATTAAGGCAATTCAATAAACTGTTCTAGAAAGTTTTCCGGTAGGTGAGGTGATCCAATCAACTAAAAAGCTGCAGTGCCAAACCCTAAGGCGAAGCCTCCGGCCGTTTGCAATATAACGCCACCATGTGACACCATATTTCGTGTATTATATATATTATACGAATCTCAAAATCAAATTGATTGTCACTCGTTGACAAATTATTAACAATAAAAACAATTTTTAGTTCAAACAGTATTAAGTGAAGAGTTTAGGAGTCTTGATTGATTGGGATCAAAGTAAAGTCTATTAAATGCTGAGTTTCATTACATTATTTTACGTTGCTTCTTATTAATGTATTCTTGAATATTTTTAAATTATAATTTATAATATTATATAATTTATATTTAACTCAATACCAGCTAAGTTCACTTGGCATGTAAGCTATGTAGTTCTTAGTAGTGTAATAATTGAGTGTTTTCAATGCTTGCTATCGTTTCTAAATAATATAAATAATTTGACATTGTCGCGAATATATTTCATCCAAAAATATGACCACAGAATTAACAGAATGGACACTTTTCCAAGAATTACATGGGTTCTTGTAAGCGATAGATTTGCCATACCTGCGGGTATTAAAATGCAACTACCCTTTTTACCGCTAACCCAATGGTGTTGTATAATACAGAAAAAAATCATTCTGACTTCCGTTATAGAGAAACAATCCTTTACAGGCAAACAAAAAATATATAAAGACAATCTTTTTATTAATATATAATAATATATAATAATTATTATCATACAGCAAATATTATTGTTTGACACAATCCTACACCAGCTTTGAAGCATCAGTTAGATTCGGATTCTTTATAAGTGCTTAACAATGTTGCTTTGAAAACTTCTTGTCCAGGCCACAGTTGTGCTGCAACTTAGTTCAATACAAGCTGATCGAAATTAGCATCTGTATTGTTATCTATTCTTCTTTTAAACGCTTCCGTTTCACGTGTAATTGCGTCTACTCTTTTTGTGGTCTCTACATTTTCTTTTGATAATACATTGACTGTTTTCTTCAATTTTCTCTTTTATTGGAATATAATTGTAAATTAGTACCTAATTATTAATTAGTTAATAGTTTAAAAGAGCGTTGTTACATTGTTCAAGAGCACAAGAACAATGTAATAAGAATATTAACAAAATATAGGTACCACTGCAGTCGGCTCTTGTCCCTTTCTTTATTGTATTTTTTTATAACCCCAATAGCTGAGTAAAAATTTTCAAAGAAGTCGGATGACGGTTGGTCACGATATTGTATACCTAACGGTCACAAACAAAATATAACTTAGATATTATGAAGTATTACCCGACGAATATGTTCAGCCAAATTTAAATCCGCTAAAAAATGTATACAAATGCGTAACGGAAATAAATTTTTTTGGGTAAATTTGTATACTCATCAAACGTCATTAGGTTACACGTGGACGCTAAACTAGAAAAAAGGTAATAAAAGCTATTTGTTCTGAAAAACTTGTATACATTTTGAAAAAAATATATTCAAATGCTTAAATAACGAAAATTATTATCAAACGAGTGCATGCTGTGCACTAATAGATTATTACATTTATAGTTTATAATAATATAATAATCAGTTTCTAAATGTTTTTTTAGCTGATCTCCGTATCAGCATATTTATTTGGGTTAATAACCATGAAAAATATTTTTTTTTGGTAAATTTGTATACTCCTCAAACGGTTAATTGTCTAATCAGTGGGAATAAAGATGGAAAATAAATTTTGATCCAAACCTTGGCATTTACAGTTTTCAGTAACAAATTTTATATGTTAAATTTTGTTTAGTTAAACCGATGATTAAAAGTAAAAAAATAATAAACTATAATGACAAATTAAATGACCATTTGTTTTTACTATTTTTATAGAGTAGATGACTCCATTATATACATTTAAAAATGATATAGTTTTTTGTTGAAACACAATAAAATAAAATAACAGTTACAGATTTTTTTTTTTAACTTTAAACACAATAGTAGGCTGATAATTTAGTCTAATTAGACTGCAGGGTTGATCTACAGGATGGGAATGGATTTGATGATTTTTTTAGTAGTATTAGATAGTAGTATTGTTGACATAAGGGATTCTAAAGGTACCTGTCTATGACCTGTGTACATTTGATATTTCAATTGGCCTTTAATTGTCTGTCTCTGTATTCTTTCAACAACTCAACAATTCCAAAGTCCAGAAGACAATTCAATGAGTTCTATTGATATGTTTTTTGTCCCACACAAAATCACTTATCGTACATTCATAAGTAAATATTAAACAATGTAACTTGAAACAATTACTTTTAATAAAAATTACAAAGTAAAACAGTTTAAAAAAAAAAACAGATACATAGCTCTAGTAGTGGATATAAAAGCAATACTGTTACTAGCGTTTTATTTTTTCAAAGTATTAATATTTTAATACATGTTATACAGGGTGACTGGTTAAGAGGGGTTTCCTCAAATTCTTCTGAGATGTTAGACATTTTTTTTCACAATTCTTAGGTAATCTTAAAATAATACATTTATTTTTGATAATAACCCATCAAAATTGGGTGGACTAAATACTATAACATTCTAAAAAAGAATAAAATGTCTTTTTCATTATTTGCAGCCAAAATCACCTTGTACTAGAAACTATACCGTACTGTTTTTGTCAAACGCGCACGAATAACAACAGCTTTTCAAACATGACATTGAACAAATGAAGCCTTAGCTCGTGTTGGTATTGAAAAATTATATTATATATGTATTTTCTTTTTGGCCGCCGAAATGTGTGTTATTATTAGTAGTTTTCCACAATACCTTGCAATTCGGAAAAACATTTAAATATTTTCTAATAATTTTTTGGCTCGAAATCTTATATCCCACAAATATTACTTTTTGTTAATTGACAAAATGATTTAATACCGTACCAATTTTATTATCGGCGTTGCAGTTTGTTTATAACTGAAAAAAAGAAAACGAATATAAATAAACATTGTCAACGCACAAAAAAAAACAGCGTTGAATTTCGACGATTTATGTGGATCAAGACAAAATAAGAACCAACACAATCTGTATAGTAATAATGTATAAGTAATATTTCATTAAGACTAATACAATAAAGTTATAATTAAAGACTTATAAAAGTATAAAGTACACATATAGAGTGATTAGTTTGACATGTTATATATCATTAGCTTACATGAAAATAGCGAGAAAAGAACTAAGACTTGTAACTAAGACACCCCCAATACCCTTTGGTATAAAAGAGTACATAGATTCAGCTTTCTATCAATTATAGATTAGGAAAAATTGAAAATTAAGCGTTTATACAATGTATCAAAGAGAATTTTTTCAAATTCAAATCGTTTATACCGCATGAATGTGAAAGCCGATCGACCTGTTTATTATCTGCTATTAAAGCTATGAAAAAAATCTATCTCTTTCTGTTATAGTGTGTAGCATTTTTTATGCCCATTTTCCACACCCCTCTTCCCGTCAACAACGATTTTTTTTTATATAAAAAGCTTAAACTAAATAGGTACAGTCTGGTTAAGTGGTTATTTGGTTAAGTAAGGTATAAATCCGTAAAGCGAGATTGTATCAAAATCCAGTCCAATATCTACACATGCGTAAATCATATTTTTCTTTTACATTTGAATAATAGTTCAAACTTTATACGCCTTTGCGAATGCTTGGATATTAACGTTACGGGGAAAAATACAAAAAAGAAATTGTTTTCTTAATTTTTGGGAGGACGGGGGAATGGTAAAGCACATGAAACGAACATCAACCATTGTACCTTTTCAGTGTCGTCTTGTTATTTGTTCAAGTTTTTTTAAAAAATTCAACCTACCTACTACCAAATTTATTACCGTTACATACAAAATTATTGGAGCTGTAAAAAGTGTTTTGCATTGCCACGATTTAACGACGATTCAGTCTATACAACATACTTCGTAGTGAGCAGTTATAATATTGTGTAAAGTATTAGGGTTCTCATATCAAAACTCATATCAGTTGATCGCGAGAAATATAAGCTAAAAAAATGTTTTTGTTCCAAATATGTGTTATTGCACTATGCGGTATTCGCCATTGCCAAACGACGATCACATTGGAAATCATTCGAAATTTACAACGAACCGAGTGGAAATTTATGAGTTTGGTGTTTTCGGGCACTACGTGCTATGCTCAAGAGCCCGGACAACCGCGGATATGTTGTGTTAGTATCCCGAACGTTTTGGTGGATTATGAACAATACGAAGTGATACCACCTTTTACGGTTACTGGAGATCTGAGCTATAATATTTTGTTCACCGGAAATTCGCCGGCAACCGTTTTACAAGGTACAGTCAGTTATATGGCTTTTATACGGCAAACTTATAGCGGTCCAGCCGTAAATCAGCCATTGTACACTGTGATGGAGCAGTGTATAGACAATGCGAGTTACGTCGAGGCATTTATTCGGTTTATGAACGTGATCGAAAGTGTAGGCGTTTCTACGTTGGGTAGAATATGTCGTATATCAAGTTTTATAATAAAGACTAAGTCGGAACAGAAGGCGGTTGATCTTCACTTCAAAAGGATCGATCCTGTAATAGAACACATTAAAAACAAGTTTAAACGTTATTTAATATCGACCGAGTCGGTGCGTCAAATAGAAGTGGCCATCGAAGTATTAAGGATGGACACGAAGACATTAGTAGAACGAAATGGAAGGAAAGAAATGACGACATTAAAAGCACGAAAAAGATTCTTCAATGATGTATGCATGGAGTTTAGTCAACGATATGCCAACATGATGGACTTAGTGGATACTGGCATATATGCGACCATCTATAGTATATCGAGTATCTACAAAGCCAAAGAAGAATTCGAACGTATCTTAAAGAGTGCAATCGAGTACTTCGCAAATGAAATGGACGCTGGACCAATCGGCGATGGTGACCGACTCAATGTACAGAATCAACTCCAAAGTGAATGTATACAATTCAATATTTACGGGTAGCATCGGTTTAGGTTAAAATCAACACACACATTTTTTAACGAATGTCTTGAAAAATGTATAAAATTAAAGCTTGCATACATATATAAATATAAGTAACTGTAATAGTATTATATTTGACCTCAAAATGTCTTAAAATGTTTGCTAAAAATTCCTTGTGTGTTATCTTTTAATAAAAATCTACGTAATAAATGTATATGCAATTAAATAAATATATATATATATATATATATATTTCTTATAATATTTGTATAATTATTATATTTTAATTGTTCGCTCAAAATGGTGGAAAATGGTTTATGCTGTACTGGAAAATAGTATCATATAGTAGAATCCGTAGTTCATCATACATATAATGCAACACTTCATTTGGATCAAGTACAGCAGAATATCTCTCGGAACATGCAGAAACTATTATCCCAAAGTCGATCGAATACTGACAGAATCAATACAGTAGGATACATTTCTACTATAGCCGAACATACAGCCATAATAACTATTCTACTGAGTCAGTACAGTTGGGAAACTCAGAATCTCCTTACAGTTGTTAATGCTGCACTAGGTGGTCGATTACATTCCAGTATTCTTTCCCCTAATATCCTGCTTCGTGAACTCCGAGAAATTCGTCTTAGCTCAAATCATCAAATCTCGAACTCCATACCACAAGTCTAACTGATTTGTTCAAGATAACTACTATTGATGTAGTTTATATAAATTCTATTCTTATCTTTAATTTAAGGATACCTCTATTGTCTAGTTTAGATTTTAATTTATATCATCCAATCTCTTTGCCTATACCGCAAGGGAAACAAGAGTTTATTTTTATTGTACCAGAGTCTATGTATTTGGCTTTAAGTAGAAATAATGACTATTACTTTACTTTATCATACCTCCAACTTTCAAACTGTTATGATTTAAATGATTTTAAATAGTGTAAGTACTCTATGGTTCTATATCGCCATTCAAAAACTAACAATTGTGATGGATAATTTGGCTTAATTGTAATCTTAAATACCGTAAATTGTACATTCCTGTATACCACAAATTAGAAACCCAAAACTCGTGGCTATTTGTAACTCCAATGGAAACTCATATAACACTCAAGTGTGGTAATTTACAGAATATTTTTACTAGTAATGCCGTTGGCAAAATATCAATGGATAATACTTGTATGGTTAGTACCGACACTTCAGTCTTATTGCCATCCCAAACCATGATTACCAAATTCTTTCAGAACTTCGTACCAGAAAATCCTTCATTTAACTTAAACTCTAATGTATCTAAAATCACTGTTTAATACCAACCAGAATTTTTAAAAGAAAATAACTTTATTCAAGATCTGAATCAACTAGCTGCTGATTCAAAGGATCTTATCAATCTTGAATCGAAACTTACTGAATAATACGAACCTTTTACCCCAAATACCCACATTCCACTTTTATACAAACTAATTTTTTGTATCATAATTCTAACTATATATGCATTATGTAGATATAAGAGTACTACTCGTCAGTATAAACCAGAAATCGCCGAGTGTCATCATTTTTCATACTACTTATTTAGTTTTTATTATGAGCTAAGTACTTACTACTAACGTGATAGGCCAGAAATAAACTCGGTCGTAATCTTAATTCTAAAGATTAACAAGCCCCCGCCGATCCTGCCTCATTTCTCCAAAATTGCAGAAAGTAAATCTGGACCAAGAGAAGAATTTAACTTAAAACTATTAATGAAAAATATATTAATATTTAAACCCTTAAAACCATAAAACAATATACACGTTACGACTTATGGAAATAGTATATTATAGTAATTGTCTTTGTAGAAATATGATAAAGCCTAGAGAAACAGGTCGCAACCACGTTTTTTCACCAACTCCATAAAAGTTTCTTTTTTAAAAGTAACAAAAACAAAAGTATCCCGTCAACATATGAACATATCATTTATCTGATTATTGATTATTTTTAATGTAGTTTAAACCAAATACATTCAATGTATAAACCAGCACAGTAAGAAAGTCCCAAATTCAAGTCCAGTATCCACATATTAGCAAACACTGCCGCAGTGACCGCTAAAGTAGCATAATCTACTATACTTAATCAAGTATTTTTTTTACATTTAAAGAATAATAATAAAAACTTTGAACGCCTTTCCAAATTCTTGGGTATTATCACCTTACGGTGAAAACAACACATTATTAAAATATAGGTCACCCAAGTCAAACATTGCATCTAAATCGTTTTGTTATTCATTCCGAGTTTTTCTTAAAAAAATAAATAAACAGAAATATACCTACTAGCAAAAATATTAGCGTTAAAAACATATTTAATGTAACTGTAAAATGTGTTTTGGATTACCACGCAAGTTACAACTATGATTCAGTCGATACAAACATTTGTAGGGCGCAGTTATATATTTGTGAAAAATAGTACGTTTCATACTAAAATAAATTAATATCGATTGTTTATAAACCTGTAATAATATACCGGTGACCAATATCCAGACAGTTACATGGCCTATGTACAGATAATAATGATGTTAGAGAAGTCACATGCATTTGACATGAAACCTCACTATGATGACCTTACTATGATACGGTCGAATGTAAATGTAATGCTCTCCGGTAAACTTGTTGTTTTGCCTTCGAATACACCAAACAGTTTTGGGGCACATCGGGCCATTGAACAAAAAGAAACGATCCATAATAACTTCATGGTTTTGATAACAGGTAATTGGGATTTATAATTTTAGATAATACAACTATTTACTATGTTTTTCGACTTGCCGGCCAATGCGAATTATTACACTTAGCACGTTCAATACGCTTTAAACAATATTTTTTCGGTTTGTGAAAAGTACAAAAACCGTACAATCTGTCAACTCTCTAATGCGGTGTAGTGCGAAATATTGGCGCAATGCGTCAGTAAAATGTCTTGCTTTTCTTCCTTGTGTAAATAGTTGTTATTGACACATAATGTTTTTCGGTTATATGTTCCTAGAAAGACATACATTTTAAACTCTACGTGTATTTTTGTGATGTAAAAAAAACAGCATGTTAAACAGCCATAAAGTATTTTCCAACATCTGAGACGATTCTTTTACACTATCATATTAAAGCTGCAATACAACACTATAATATTACAGTATTACACTACAATATTACAAACTAGTTTTTATTAAATGGTTTTGTTTATGCGGTGTTACATTATACCTGTTTATATGTGATAAGCGGGATATTTGAATAGTGATTTATATACATATCTATAAGACGCTGTATTTGCCGGAATTAGGTGTACATTTTTATGACGCAAGCTCATATATGTATCTAAATAATGTTTACAGCCTATAAAACAACAACAACGTGTAAACAAATTTTATTTAAAAAATTACTATATATTTTCATTTATTTAAATAGTGGAAATGGAAACCCACATCAAATCGCTCACGCCAATCACACAATTGTTATTCTAAAGCGAAAAGAGTAAAACAGTCAAAATAATTTGTACATGTATACAAAGTCTCGTGAATGAATCGCCCTGTATATTCTGGGTGATCAAAAAGTTAGGAACCCCTTGATTTTCAGAACCGCTTTTGATTGTTTTTAATTTTGACTTTTGCATGTTATTAGAAATATTCTGTTAGCGTTTGATATTTTGAAGACAATAATTTTAAAAACAATTTTTTATACTCAACTGTTTAAAAGTTATAGCTATTAAAAGTTCAAATTGGCGAACTATTAAGAAGCATTTATAGCTATATTAAAAACATATAATCTGGTTTTGTTTTGAAAAAAGTATATTTTATGAGCTATTATTTTAAAAAATATAAATGTACTATAAAATTGGATTAATTGTATAAATTATCATTTAAAAATTTGATTGAAAAAATCCTAATTGTGTTAATTCTTAGAGACGCTATAGTCAAACATTACAGTGCTAGTGTATACAGGGTGATTCTTTTATCATGAACCAGTCAATACCCCACTGGGTTTAATTAATAATTAAATTTTTTTTTTTATAATATTTTTATAAAACGCAATCTCAATTTTTCACAATTTTTTTTTGTTTTAACCAGTTTCGGATAACTATTTTTGAAGTTATTGAAGTTTTACTTAAAATGGTAGAAGGAAAGGTGGACACAAGTACAAATTGTAATAAAACAGTTTCTTTGGATTCCAAGCCATGTCAGAATTTTAGGTAACGAAATTTCCGATCGTCTTGCCTTTGCTACAAAATTTTCTTTGCACTCATCCCATTTTAAAATTCCTTCATCCGACTTTATTTTTAAGCACCGTTCGCTTCTACTTCGTACTTGGCAAACCAAATGGTCTACTCTTCCACCTAACTATGCTTCTTGGCATAAAAGTATTTCATCTACTACCAAAACTAGTCCGTGGTTCTGGGGTCTTGGTATCCCTAGACATCTTATAGTAGCATTCACAAGGTCACGGTCATCATCCTCTACACTCGATGTATTTCTCTAAAATAATACAAGAAATGCATGTCATGTTGTCTTTATAATGACTTATTTGGAAAGGTTTAGTTAATTAAAAAAAAAATATATAGTTTTTGTGTGTATCTGAATAACGTTTAAAACCAATGATTATATTTAATTATATCATTTTTATGAATCAAAGCGAAACAGTATCAAGGTAAAATCTCTTTCAAGCTTTCATTCACTCTTCCTTTCTTCCTTAAAATAAGTTGCAACAAAACTGAAAACACAAAAACTTCAGACGTGTATAAGTTCTTAATATCATTATTTTATACTTATATTCGATCCAAAGTATGCGTTAAAAAATATTTAAAATACGTACATAGTTTCAACTTAAAATAGTAGCGCTCTATAGTTTTTTAAAAAATGTAATTAGTTCTAAATTTGTATATAAAAATTGAAGGGCCAGAAACATTTTGTTTATTTCTATTATTTAAATGTAATTTTAGGCCTTAAGGTAAATCTTAAAGAAAACTATGACGTCGTATACGATTTTAGATTGCTCTATATGTGAGTAAATTTCATTAACTAGAAAATAGAAAAGAATGTACTACAAATGTTGAGTGGTCTATAATCAGTTTTGGATAACTAATTTTGATGTTCTTGAAGTATTATTTTCATCTGCGCACACTTTCGCTTCCGTTCTAACTTTTAAACTCTTAAAAGTAAAAAAATAGTTGTTTAAAACTGGTAATAAACCTAACAACATACATTTTTAGTACATTATCCTCCATTTAAAAAGTAAATAAAGTATACACGTTACTATTTCAGTTTCAAAAGTTGCTATCAAAAAAACGAATTTTAGAGGAGAATAAAAACATGAGAATTTGTGGGAATTTGAGATAAAATAAAAAAAAAACACTATGAAAAAAAATAATTTTAATTTAACCCAGAGAGTGGCACCCGATAAAAAATCACCATTCCCACTATGCCTCGACCCCACTGTACTAATTTAGAGCCTATAATGTCTGTTACGTCCAAAGTATCTCACAGGTATACCACAGACCACAATGTGGAAATCACAAATACAAAAAAAAATAATAATAATAATAATACAGCGTAACAATAATACAACGCACTTAACCTCTGTCAAGATATCCACTATCGGTTTGATTTTTTCTAATTTAATTTCGACGTTACCCGAAAATATTTATTGCAATTGTAGAGTGAAATTAATACAAAATACAGGGTGATCAACTTATCGTGAACCACTCAATATCATACTGGGTTAAGTTAATAATTTATTTTTTTTTCCATACAATTTGTATACAATGTGAACTCAATTATTCACAATTTTTTTTCTTGTTTTTACCTTCCTCCCAACTTGGTTTTTTAGATAGCAACTTTTGAAGCTTAAATGGTAACGCATACATTTTATTATTTTTTAAATTGATAACAATGTACTGAAAATGTAGGCTGGTCGATAAACAGTTTTGAACAACTATTCTTAAAGTTATAAGAGTTTAAATGTTAGAATGGGAGGGGAAGTGCGAATGCAGAATGGAAAATTCGCGCAGATTAAAACAATACTACACTCCACATTTCCTCCTGTACTGAACTTGAAACTTCAATAATCTCAAAAAGTGGCTATCGAAAAAACTAAGTTAGGAGGAGGGTAAAACCAAAAAAAAATTGTGAACAATTGAGATCACATTGTATAGAAATATTATGTAGAGAAAAAATGTAATTACTTATTAAAACCAGTGAGATATTGAGTGGTTCACGATAAGTTAGTCATCCTGTATACATTTTTTTTTATATTATTACCGTCTCTATTTAACAAAGATATATATCTGCCTGCTTGGCGAACAGTGACGAGTTCCATTAACTCGTTGAAATACAGTTTCTGTAGTTCAAATGCAGAGATCAAACCATCATTGTTTTGGTCGTACATGTGAAGTTTCTCATGTCATCCATCGTTCATATCCTCGCTCGGAATCACAACCTAAGTGTATTACATGAGAATACATTTTATGGTAAACATAACGACCGATTCGTGTAGAACAAACTAGTGCAAAGACATTTGTATACATTTCGTCGATATCATTGCGAGACTATCAGTTTAAATATACCTATTATAATTAGTAAAAAACTCTTAAAAAAAAAGAAGGGAAAAATAAATATTTTCACGATAGTTTATTTCTGTGCTGCTAATTGATTGGTATTATTAGTAAAAATTCAATTACATTGTACCCGTGTATACTATTATCTTCTACTTACCATGGTTTGTTGTAAAAAAAAAAAATATTTTTTGGCCACGTATACTACAAGTTTTTTAATATTTAAAAGTTTTAGATAATATATATATACGTACCACCGTTGAATCGGTCTCGATTAACGCATCATTTTCATCAATAAAACATACAAAACACAAAAGTATTGTAATACTACTTAAAAACTTCAGATGTATTTCACGGGTAATTTCCTAACGACGGGGTTAGTATTATTAAAATTGATATGAATCACCGCATCTTCAGGAGATTACAATAGAGAGATAAGATATCCAGAGGGCGGGAGGATGGGAGGAGTAGGCTACAGGGATTCCCCCTCCCCCTATCCCTCCTCTCCTGGCCAGGAGAAAAACACAAATTAAATTTACAGTAGACTTATAATGAAACTACACAGAAATAATGAAGTTTTTAACAAATTATATCAATAACCGTATTTTTATAAATTCACCAACAGGGAAGAATGTTAAAAAAACTGATCCCGGTGTCGACGGAATTGATTAGATTAAACTCTCACACATAGCAATTTAGAAACTGACTACGGCCAAAGTGTAAATTTATTCTATTTTTGGTGTTTTTCTTAATAAAAAAAAAATGAAACTACAGATTTTATATGTTATAGTTCCATTTTAGATCTACCTTCGGTCTAATTTTCATATCTAAATATCTAAAATTTTGCTTGAAAAAGTGCAATAAAGAATAAAATTCTATCCCTTCTAGGGGAAAGGGTTTATGATATTTTTGTGGTTTGTTAATGTTTATCGATAGAAATTCGTTTGAAGAACAATTCTCATAAATTTGGAACTTTTTTGACTATTTTTAAATAAGTTATAGAGCATCGTAATTTTAAGTTGAAAAATGTGTAAATATTTTGGGTGTTTTTCTCAATTTTGATGGGGAAGGAGTACTTTTTAAAATTTTTAACCTATTAATTTATGATCTATAGAGTTGCTACACGAAGAAATCGGTTCAGCGGTTTACGAGTTATCGTACAAAAGTTTAGCGAGTTAAAGAAAAGCATGTAAAAAGAATAAAATGTCTTTTTCATCCTGTACAGCCAAAATCACCATGTACAAGCAACTATACCGTGTTGTTTTCGCCGAACGCGCACAAATAACAACAGCTTTTCAAACATAGCATTGAACAAATAAAACCATAGCTTGAGTTGCATACATCACTTATAAGAATACCTTTATTACAAGGGCATTAAAATTCGCTGCGATTTTACAGAAACGTAGTGATTGAAAAATAATATTATATATATTTTCATTTGGCCGCCGAAATACATGTTATTATTGGTTTTACACAATATTTTGCCATTCGGCCAAACATTTGAATATTTTCTAATTATTTTTTTGGCTATAAATCTTACAAAATATATTACTTCTTGTTAATTTCCCAAAAAATGTAATTGCATCGGAAAAGCCAAAGTAACTTTTTTAATGCCGTACCAATTTTATTATCGACGCTGCTATTTGTTTATTACTGAAAAAAATTAATTACATAAACGTGCGAACGTTATTATAATTATCCAGTTTTTTGTATAGCGTAAACTAAATAAGTACAGTCTAACCAAGAAAGGTTAATAAACCCGCATAGCATGATTGTACCAAAGTCAAGTCCAGTATCTACACATTAGTAAAGACTGTCGGAGTGACCGCCGAAGTCGCATTATTATCTACCATGCGTACATCGATTTTTTTTTTAAACATAAAAAAGAATAGAATGCCATAGAATGCGTTTTTAATACACTTATAATATTTAGAAAATTAACAAGAAGTAATATTTGTAAGATACGAGATTTCTAGCCAAAAAATATGTATAAAATACTAAAATGTTTTGCCAACTGCCAGATATTGAGTAAACGTTTAAAACTAATAATAACACTTCGGCGGTCAAATAGGAAAAACATAATTTAATTTTCAAACACTATTTCGCGCGTTTCTGTAAAATCACAGTAAATTATAATGATGTTGCAAAAGTAATAAAGGTCTATCTTATA